>NW_015389201.1:113988-129374 GCF_001527695.2 Protobothrops mucrosquamatus | reverse complement strand
AGAAAGGAAGAGGGAGAGAGAAAGAGGGAGAGGGGGAGAGGGAGAGAGCAAGAGGTGGGGTGAGAAAGGAAGAGGGAGAAGGAGAGGGTGTGTGTGGGAGAGAGAGTGGGAGAGGGAGAGGCGACAGAAAGGGAGAGGGAGACAGGGAGAGGGTGGGGTGGGGGAAAGAGAGGGAGAGGGAGAGAGAAAGGGAGAGCGGTAGAGAGAGGGAGAAGGTGGAGAGAGAGGGGGGAGAGTGAGAGAGAGGGGGAGAGCAAGAGGGTGGGGGGAGAAAGGAAGAGGGAGAAGGAGAGAGGGTGTGTGTTGGAGAGAGAGAGCAGGAGAGGGAGAGAGAAAGAGGGAGAGGGGGAGAGAGGGAGAATTAGCAGACCATTGCTCTCTACGTCATTTTATCGAACCTATGTGCACCCTGGTATTCTGTTGACAAATGCTGTAAACATCTGTTGCCTATCCATTAGCCCTTTGAGGTAGTCCAGACAAGAAGCCCTACCACGAATAATGGGGGAATCAGTTTGGTTTAGTGATGGTCTAGTCACCAGGAGATGGTGAGTTCTAGTACGGCCTTAGGCATGAAAGCCAGCTGGGCAATATTGGACCAATCACCAGGAGACGGTAAGTTCTAGTCTCGCTTTAGACATGAAAGTTGGCTGAGATTACTCTGGGCCCATCATCAGGAGACTGCCTTAGGGACGAAAGTCAGCTGGCTGACGTTTGGGCAATCACCAGGAGACAGTGAATTCTAGTACCGCCTTAGGCCAGAAAGCCATCTCGGTGACTTTAGGCCAGTCATTTTTCTTCAGCCCAGCCCACCTCACAAGATTGTTTTTGTGAGGAAAAGAGGAGGAGGAAGGAGTATTATGTATGCTCCCCGCCTTGAGTGAAAAAGAATAAAGGCGGATACAGATAAATAAATATAATTTTAAAATAATTTTAAAAGAAACATCTTAATAAACCTATCCAGGTCCAAGAAAGCTTTAAAGCAGGGGTCTTCAAACTTGGCCCTTTTATGACTTGTGGACTTCAACTCCCAGAATTCCTCAGCCAGGCACACTGGCTCAGGAATTCTGGGAGTTGAAGTCCATATGTCATGAAGGGGCCACAGTTCCCCCATGTTGGCTGAGGAATTCTGGGAGTTGAAATCTACAAGTCATAAAAGGGCCATAGTTCCCCCATGCTGGCTGAGGAATTCTGGGAGTTGAAGTCCACGAGTCATAAAAGGGCCATAGTTCCCCCATGCTGGCTGAGGAATTCTGGGAGTTGAAGTCCACAAGTCATGAAGGGGCCACAGTTCCCCCATGTTGGCTGAGGAATTCTGGGAATTGAAGTCCACAAGTCATGAAGGGGCCACAGTTCCATGTTGGCTGAGGAATTCTGGGAGTTGAAGTTCACAAGTCATAAAAGGGCCATAGTTCCCCCATGCTGGCTGAGGAATTCTGGGAGTTGAAGTCCACAAGTCATGAAGGGGCCACAGTTCCCCCATGTTGGCTGAGGAATTCTGGGAGTTGAAGTCCACAAGTCATAAAAGGACCAAATTTGAAGACCCCTGCTTTAAAGCTAAGGTTCTGATTCCAATCCGGACCAATTCTGGCTAAGATTTAGACTTTGTCGCTACAGGCAAAATAATCTTGGTTTCAATTTGCAGGGGTTTTACCTCATCCCCTCTAACGGTTACCTGAGGTGCATTAAAGGAGCAGGCTTACTTTTATGGCTTCCACCAGAGGTTCGTAGAGATCTGGAAATCCCGAGAAGCAGAAAAACATGCAGTGGATCAATTCGGCCAGCTGATCCAAACACCGGGATGCCGAATTGGAATTCTCCTTTTGAAGGGCAGCCACCACTCTGGGAATATGTGGCAGAAGCTGTCAGAGGAAATAAAATATTGAGAGGCATCAAGGAATGGAATGGGTACCCAAGGAAAAGGGTGAGCAAATGGCGAAGGGTGAAAAACAAGGCAATCCAGAGATCTAACTGCAATAAATATCGCAGGATCCAGTCTGGGTCGGTCTTCCGAGTTTTTGGATTCATGTTGAAACCCTCCCTTAGGGAATTAGACAGACTTGCATCTGTGATTTTTCCTGCCTAGGTGTAAAACCTTGCTTTTCTCCACATTAGATAACCTTTATTGTCATTTTATTTTTCCTGTGGGCACAATGGCACACATTAAAAATGAAATTTAGTTGCTTCCTCTCCAAGTGTACAAAGACACAACACACGCTTAAAAGATACTATATACAACATATGTATAGACCAGAGGTAGGCAACCTTGGCTCTTTTATGACTTGTGGACTTCAACTCCCAGAATTCCTGAGCCAGCCATGCTGAGGGGAAAGGGAGAGGTTTCCAAGCTGAGCCATGCTGGCTCAGGAATTCTGGGAGTTGAAGTCCATGAGTCATAAAAGAGCCAAGGTTGCCTACCTCTGGTTTAGACCTACACCCTTACATATAAGGAACGGTTGCTGGAATTGGGAATGTCTAGTTTAATGAAGAGAAAGACAAAGGGGTGACATGATAGCAGTCTTCCAATATCTCAGGGGCTGCCCCAAAGAAGAGGGAGTCAAGCTGTTCTCCAAAGCACCTGAAGGCAGGACAAGAAGCAACGGGTGGAAACTCATCAAGGAGAGAAGCAACCTAGAACTCAGTAGAAACTTCCTGACAGAACAATTAATCAGTGGAACAACCTGCCTCCAGAAGCGGTGAATGCTCCAACACTGGAAGTTTTTAAGAAGAGACTGGGTAGCCATTTGTCTGAAATGGTGTAGGGTTTCCTGCCTGAGCAGGGGGTTGGACTCGATGACCTCCAAGGTCCCTTCCAACTTTATTGTTGTTGTTATTATTATTATTATTATTATTATTATTATTATTATTATTATTATTAAGGGTCATTGCACAGTCAGCCAGATGTTCAGACTGGATTTGGCATTTTGTCTACCTATCGAGTATTATTATTATTATTATTATTATTATTATTATTGTTGTTGTTGTTGTTGTTGTTGTTGTTGTTATTGTTATTATTGTTGTTGTTGTTGTTGTTGTTGTTGTTGTTATTAAGTAACATATAAATATTGATCATTAAAATTCAGGTTGTTGGATAGGGCCCGTTGTTCAAGCCTTGTCAAGATCTTTTTGGAACCTGAGCTTCTTCTGCAACATTATCCTGGGACAGGCATATTGGCTTTCATTCTCGATAAATATCCATATAAGCCGGCCAGAGACCCAAAGCAATACACGACTGATTGAAACAGGGATTCATTTCCTTTACCAGGTGAAATGCTTCGTGAGAGTGTTGGAAACTCAGCAGCATGTAACGCAGAATAGAGACAGCCCCCTCTCTCAGTATAGGGTAGAGCAGCTTGGAAAACACCTGAAAAAACAGCAAAATAAAGATTTAAGGGAAGTAGATCGGCAGAATCAGGATAAACACAATTCC
Organism: Protobothrops mucrosquamatus; assembly: GCF_001527695.2. Taxonomy (NCBI): domain Eukaryota; kingdom Metazoa; phylum Chordata; class Lepidosauria; order Squamata; family Viperidae; genus Protobothrops; species Protobothrops mucrosquamatus. The sequence continues at coordinate 125,947 of NW_015389201.1, read as the reverse complement.
TACAGCATCATCTCCGGCCTGATAAGAGATGCTGTGCAAGACCGGGACTGGAGTCTGGAGAATGTAAAGCATGAAAGCCGTCTGGGTAATTTTGGGCCAATCACCAGGAGACGGTGAGTTCTAGTCCCGCCTTAGGTATGAAAACCTGCTGAGTGACTTTGGGCCAATCACCAGGAGACGGTGAGTTCTAGTCCCGCCTTAGGCAGGAAAAGTGGCTGGGTGACTTTAGGCCAATCACTATGAGACGGCGAGTTCTAGTCCCTCCTTAGGCATGAAAGCCAGCTGGGTGACTTTGGGCCAATCACCAGGAGACTCTGAGTTCTAGTCCCGCCTTAGGCATGAAAGCCAGCTGGGTGACTTTGAGCCAGTCCCTCTCTCTCAGCCCAACCCACCTCGCAGGGTTTTTATTATGGAGAAAATAGTGGAGGAAGGAGTATGAGATAAGTTCATCACCTTGAGTTATTTATAAAAATGATCAAGGCAGGATACAAGTAGCAAAGCCAAACTAGTTAAAAATCACAGCAGTATTATTAGTGTCACCCAGTGGATCCCAACCGTTCACTCACTGTTGGGTGGGATTCATACCAAAGACTCCGTGGAATTTGCCTTGAATCCAGAAAAAGTTCGATACTTATGATCTGAAGTGGGGAAATCGGCTTTGCTGATCTTTTGGGATTCTCGTTTACAGCATTTCCTGCCTGAGCAGGGGGTTGGACTAGATGACCTCCAAGGTCCCTTCCATTATTATTATTATTATTATTATTATTATTATTATTATTATTATTATTATTATTACATCAATGGTCAGGTAAACAAAGGAGTTTTCTAGGGGAATTTGCTGATGACTTACCTACAAAAAAAACTAATCAAGGGGAGAAGAAACCTAGAACTAAGGAGAAACTTCCTGACAGTGAGAACAATTAACCAGTGGAACAACCTGCCTCCAGAAGTGGTGAATGCTCCAACACTGGAAGTTTTTAAGAAGAGACTGGACAGCCATTTTGTCTAAAATGGTATAGGGTTTCCTGCCTGAGCAGGGGGTTGGAGTAGATGACCTCCAAGGTCCCTTCCAACTTTACTACTACTACTACTACTACTACTACTACTACTACTACTACTACTATTATTATTATTATTATAAATCCTGGCTGTATTCCAGTTAAAAATACCTTAATATTTTTACTGTAAGGGTTAGCAGAAACCCCAAAACAACAACGCAGAGATGGCCAGAATAAGTACATCGCTAGTCAAAGATAGGCTGGGGGTGGGGCTCAGCCTTGGGGGGGGGGTGTAAACCAGGATAAGAAACACAACTACAGGTAGTCCTTGACGTACAACCACCACTGAGCCCAACAACTCTATTACTAAGCAAGGCAGTTGTTGACTTCAGAGATGCTGCAACGGTCGTAACTGTGAAAAACAGTCCCGCGACACTGTTTTTAATGCCGTCGTAACTTTGAACGGTCACTAAATGAAGGGTTATAAGTTGAGGACTTATACCAGTGCAGTATAGCGCATGGAGCGTTGTCACAGAGACACGGGCCCAGAAACAAAATTGTGATTTTTTTCATTGGTCTCCCTCCTTGACAACACAATAGGGTAAAGACATAGGAAGGATCAAACCGACTCGCTCAATTTTGGAAAGCGTGACTTCCATCAGGATGCTGAACTTCTTCACTGCCGCCAAGTTCTTCAGCAAGGCGATGATCCATTTGTCCAAGTTCTTCCCCAGGGGCCAGGAGACCCATTCAATCATCCTGCAGGGAGAAAGATGGAGAGAGAGAGAGAGAGAGTTGAATCAGCCCAAGCCAGCTTCAGAGAGGCAGATTCAGACATGGAGCCATTCCCGAGATCCTGAAGAACGATGGGAACTGAGAAGAAATCCTATCTAATGCATATGTGAGGAGGGTGGAGGAGGAGGGAGAGGAAGAGGAAAAGGAGAAGGAGGAGGAGGAGGAGGAGGAGGAGGAGAGAAGGGAGAGGGAGGAGGAGGAGGAAGAAGAGGAAGAGGAAAAGGAAAGGAGGAGGAGGAGGAAGAGAAGGACGATGGGAGGAGGAGGGAGAAGAGAAAAAGGCGGAGGAGGAGGAGGAGGAGGAGGAGAAGAAGAGGAGGAGGAGAAGGAGGGAGAGGAAGAGAAAAAGGAGGAGGAGGAGGAGGGAGAAGGGGAGGAGGAGGAGGAGGGAGAAGGAGAGGAGGAGGAGGGGAAAGAGAAGGAGGAGTTGGAGGAAGAGGAAGAGGAGGAGGAGGGGAGGAGGAGGGAGAGGAAGAGAAAAAGGAGGAGGAGGAGGAAGAGGAGGAGGAGAAAGAGAAAGAGAAAGAGAAGAAGGATGGGCTCTAACACACATCTGAACACGGGTGCAGAGAAGAGCAACAAAGATGATTAGGGGACTGGAGGCTAAAACATATAAGGAAAGGCTGCTGGAATTGGGTATGTCTAGTTTAATGACATACTCTGGAATGAACTACCCCCCGAGATCCGGATGATTCCGGATCTCCTTACTTTCCGCCGCGCCCTCTTCTGTACCGAAAAAGTCGTTCGCCCGGACTGGATCCCTCCTAAAATCCGTCCCTATTAAAATTTTCATAAAATTAACCTTTGTGTCGAACATTATAAACCAAAATTAAGCCGAAAATAGCCCCAAATAAAAGTGTATTTTTGTATTTTTGTATTTTGTAATTTTTTTGTATTTTGTGTATATTATTTGTTTTTAATATTGCTGTGAACCGCCCTGAGTCCTATGGGAGAAGGGCGGTATACAAATTAAAATAATAAATAAATAAATAAATAAATGAAGAGAAGGACGAGGGGGGATATGAGAGCAGCGTTCCAGTATCTCAGGGGCTGCCCCAAAGAAGAGGGAGTCAAGCTATTCTCCAAAGCGCCTGAAGGCAGGACAAGAAGCAACGGATGGAAACTCATCAAGGAGAGAAGCAACCTAGAACTAAGGAGAAACTTCCTAACAGTGAAAACAATTAATCAGTGGAAAGGCTGTGGGTACTCCATCCTTGGAGGTTTTTAAGAAGACAACTATTTGTGTGAAATGGAATAGGGGGTTGGACTAGAAGACCTCCAAGGTCCCTTCCAACTTTGTTATTCTGTTATTCTGAGTCTGAAGACTTAAATCTCTGGTCCCGGTGACCAACCCAGATTGGATCACTAGTGACTTTCTATTTCTCCTCACCTTCCAATCGCGGTCATCATCTGAAGGTCAGTGATGCTGTCGTCGTTGGTGAGGTTTCTTAGGATGCCATCCATCAGCTCCAGCGGAACGTACTGGACCACGCTGGCTAAGGCAATCGAGGGATCCTGGTCTTCTGCAAAACATTAGCAGGGACAGGCAAACCACTTGGAAGTTGAAACTTCGCGAACCGCAAGCATAGTTTTTCTCGGGGTTTTGCCCACTGAGAATCATTAAGACACAGGCAAGTCACAAATTGTACCTTAGGACGGTTTAAGAAGCTACGGCAGGGGTCCCCAACCCCCGGGCCGTGGACCAATACCGGTCCGCGGCATGCCAGCAACCGGTCCGCACAAACAAAGCCCCATTCGCGAGATGCAGGCAACACACAAAACCACGCACCCTCCGGTCCACGGAAAAATCTCTCTCCACGGAACCGGTCCCTGGTGCCCAAAAGGTTGGGGACCTCTGACCTAAGGGACAGGGTGGCTGTAGGCAGATAGTCCTTGACTTATAACCATAACTGAGCTCGCAATTTCAATTATAAGCTCCTATGTCATAAAGCCACCAGATGATCACGCCTGATTTTACGGCCATTTTTGCTCAAGCAGGAGACCCTATACCAGGGGTCCCCAACCTGTGTGGGCCACAGCCCACTACCGGGCTGTGGCCTACTGGCCACCGGGCCGCATGCGTGGCTGGTCGGCGTACATGTGTGCGCGCACAGCCCCACTCATGCGAGCGTCGCCACACACGAGCGTTGTGGGCGTTCGCAGTCCTGCTCACGCGAGCAACAGGCATTTGTGCGTGAGCATAAGTGTGCACACGCGTTTACCCCTCCCAAAACCATCCTTTCTTCTTTCTCCCGTCCTCCCTCTACTCCAGGCCGTCAACCCCGAAAGGTTGGGGAACCCTGCCCTGTACTCTGTTCTGGGCCCAGTGCTCTTCTTGTAGAAGTAGTTGCTAGACCTGCTCCCCTATCTACCCCTTGAGTAGTTTAAACGTCTGCTGTGGTTCGACCGTCCTTATCGGTTGTGAGGTCTTCTGTCCGAATCCTATGTCCTCCTAGACCTGTCTGAACTTGTGACCCGCGATAGATTGTTTTACTTTAAGTTACCACTTAAAAGTAAGGTTCTACATTTAGGCAGGAAAAAACAAATTTACAGGTATAGTATAGGGGGTACCTTGCTCAATAGTAGTAACTGTGAGAGGGACCTCGGAGTCCTAGTGGACAATCACTTAAATAGGAGCCAGCCGTGTGCTGCAGCTGCCAAAAAGGCCAACACAGTGCTGGGCTGCATTAACAGAGGGATAGAATCAAGATCACGTGAAGTGTTAATACCACTTTACAATGCCTTGGTAAGGCCACACTTGGAATATGGCATCCAGTTTTGGTCACCACGATGTAAAAAAGACGTTGAGACTCTAGGAAGAGTACAGAGAAGAGCAACAAAGATGATTAGGGGACTGGAGGCCAAAGCATATAAGGAAATGCTGCTGGAATTGGGCATGTCTAGTTTAACGAAGAGAAGGACGAGGGGGGACATGATAGCAGTCTTCCAATATCTCAGGGGCTGCCACAGAGAAGAGGGAGTCAAGCTATTTTCCAAGGTGCCTGAAGGCAGGACAAGAAGCAACAGATGAAAACGAATCAAGGAGTGAAGCAACCTAGAACTAAGGAGAAACTTCCTGACAGTTAGAACAATTAACCAGTGGAACAACCTGCCTCCAGAAGAGGTGAAAGCTCCAACACTGGAAGTTTTTAAGAAGAGACTGGACAGCCATTTGTCTGAAATGGTATAGGGTTTCCTGCCTGAATAGGGGGTTGGACTAGATGACCTCCAAGGTCCCTTCCAACATCATCATCATCATCATCATCATCATCATCATCATCATCATCATCATCATCATCATCATCATCATCATCATTATTATTATTATTATTATTATTATTATTATTTCAGACAAATGGCTCTCCAATCTCCAGCGTTGGGGCCCCCATAATTTCTGGAGTCAAGTCATTCCACTGATTTTGGTTTCCCTTGCGGTCGTAAGCTGAGGATTACCTGTAAAGCATTATCTCAAACCAATGTATATAAAGACACCCCTCCCTACCTATTGTCGATATGATGGTGAAGAGTTCCTTCAGAGAAGGGAGGATGGAGGTCATCTGAGTTTTCCAGATTTTCTGCAGCAAAAGGGTGACTTGGATCACCTGGTCCAAAAATTCCATAATGGCGTCTTCCCGTCCTGAGCTGGTATGGAATTGCCCGATGCACCGTATCAGTTGTTGGCAAAAAAGGGTTTGGCGTTTGCCGGTGGGCACGCACAGCGGGTAGTGAGATAAGAGCTTACTGATCTTCACACATTGCTTCAGGCCCGGCCTCTCACAGATCTTCCGTAGGACTTCTGTCCTCAGTAGACTGAAGACGTCGTTGGCCGAAGGGCCGTCCATCACGAAGGGCAATCCGAGATGGATGTAATCAAAGATGTACACGCTTCTCTTCCCGAGAGGTCCATAGCCTTCCTGGAGGAGATTTAAGAGGAACTGAGCGTTGAAGAATTCTTCAAAGGCCTCTTGGTGGTAAAGTCCACAGACTTCCAGGATCTCCTTGCCCACGGACCTCTTGAATTTGGTATCGCCCAAGAGAAAGAGTTTGGTGGAAAGTTCCAGCATTGACCAACACTGTTCGGTGTCCATGGTCCTCTTCAAAGCCTCTATGATACGTCTCACCAGACCTTGTTTCATGTGATCAGGGTAGGAAGAGGCCAGGATGGCTTCCAGAATTTTATCCATGTTGGCTTCTTGGATGTCCTCAAAGAAGATCAGACATCTTCATCCCCTCCTGCCTGGAATGGAGATATTGGGTTACACATAATTATAATGACAGTATATAAATAAGAGAAAAAGAAGTCCCAAGGAGTCCCAATATTTTTGGAGGGTCTACATCCAACCATTACAAAAACAAAAATGATCAAATCTGGACAATTTCCATCTATTGCTTCCTGTTCTGTCTTTAGGTGCTTTGGAGAATAAGTTGACCCCCTTTTCTTTGGGGCAGTCGCTCGAATATTGGAAGACTGCCAATTTTGTTTGCAAGCAAACAACCTGTTGTCCTTATGCTCTAAGAATTTGTATGTTCTCACATGGACAATCACTTAAATATGAGCCAGCTGTGTGCTGCAGCTGCCAAAAATAGTAATGCAATCCCAGGCTGCATCAACAGAGGGATAGAATCAAGATCAAATGAATTACTAATACCACTTTACAATGCATCCACTTTTGGTCACCAAAATATTAAAAAGATGTTGAGACTCTAGAAAGAGTGCAGAGAAGAGCAACAAAGATGATGAGGGGACTGGAGACTAAAACATATGAAGAACATTTTCAGGAACTAGGTATGTCTAGTGAAAAGAAGGACAAAGGGGTGACATGATAGCAGTCTTCCAATATTTGAGGGGCTGCCCCAAAGAAGAGGGGGTCAAGCTATTCTCCAAAGCGCCTGAAGGCCGGACAAGAAGCAATGGGTGGAAACTAACCAAGGAGAGAAGCAACCTAGAACTAAGGAGAAATTTCCTGACAGTGAGAACAATTAATCAGTGGAACAACCTGCCTCCAGAAGCGGTGAATGCTCCAACACTGGAGGCTTTTAACAAGGGATTAGACAGCCTGGGATGGTACCTATAGGGTCTCCTGCAGGGGGTTGGACTAGAAGATCTCCAAGGTCCCTTCCAGCTCTCTTATTCTATTATTCTGAGATATTTTTTGGAAGTAGAATCTGCACAAAACTAACCCTTTCTTTTGAAGCGTACCATCTTCTGACGTTCTTTCTCACTCCGCGCACAAGCAGACAGAGTTAAAACGATGTGGTTCAAGAGACACACATATACGTGTGTGTGTGTGTGTGTGTGTGTGTGTGTGTGTGTGTACTCAGGAGGAGAGATGTTCTGCATCATTGTGCAACACTGCTTGCCTGTGCCAAGATTTACTGGCACTCTGTGGGCACGAATAAAGCCCGTGCCCTTTGCAATTCAATTAGACAAAAAGATACGGGTGGTGACTAATTAACAGAAAGTGGCAGGTAATTAAGCCACTGAAAAATAACGCTTGCCTTCCCCTAGAACAGATCAGAATAAAACTCCCTCGTTCAAAGGGCTTTTATGCTATCTGCAAAGCTGAGAATACAATAAATCCTTTCTTCTCAGTATCTCCAAAATAAGCTTAGCTACATTTCTAGCACGGCAAGCCGGAAAGTTTCATTATATTCTTAAATTCTGACTGAAAAAATTCCTTTTAAGTTTCTGGAGCTTGTTGCTCTCTGTTCCTATTTTTCCTGTCTTGTTCTCTCCATTCCTGTCCTGGCAGTATCGGCAGTCCTCAGCTTACGACCACAACGGAGCCCCACATTTTTTGTTGTTAAGTGAGACCTTGGGGCAGTCAGCTTTGCCCCATCTTACGACTTTCCTTGCCACTGTTGTTAAGTGAATCACTGCACTTGCTAAATTAGTAACATGGTTGTTAAGTGAATCTGACTTCTCCATGGACTTTGAGGGCGCAAAAGGGGATCACGTGATCCCGGGACATTGCAATCGTCGTGGCCAAGCATCCGAATTTGGATCACGTGACTATGGGGACGCTGCGACGGTCGTAAGGGTGAAAAAACAGTCACAAGTCCCCTTTTACAGTGTCATTGTAACTTTCCACGGTCACAACTCTGCTAAATAAGATAAAAGTAAAATTTTAAAAAATTGAAATACTATTTTTCTGTTTTTTTTTAAAGGTCCTAAAAAATCAGGTGTGTCTGACATTAACAACCGTTTGGCTTAGCAAGGGAAATTCTGGCCCCAATTGAAGTCATAAATCAAGGATTTATCTGGAGTGGATTACAATCCAAGGAAAAGCAAAATATTTCCTGATGGTAGAAATGCTTTTTTCTTTTGCTTAGATATTCTGTGTTTTCTCCGGAGATTTTGTGTTTGTGTGTGTGTGTGTCCTTTCACCTCCTTGAAAGCTTGGGGCCTGGGGCATAAAAAAAAAGGAGCAAGGGGGGGGGGGGAAAATTCCACTGACCTTGTTGTCTATCAACCCAAAGAACTGCCTCGTTGTCTTTTTCCACAGTCCACCGGACATCGTAACTCACTAAGAAATTCAAGACCTCGGAAACTTTCTGATGCTGCAATATTTGAACCAAACGGGTTAGCCAACCTGAAAAGGTGTGTCTGTAAGGTTTCTTTGACAGCTCTTGGGTTTCCTACATGGGGAAAAATCCCCTGCTTGCTCTTAGACGCCCAAGGACTGCTATTCAGTCCTTCCTGGAAGAAAACCAGAAGATAGAATAATAGGCTTGGAAGGGACCTTGGAGGTCTTCTAGTCCAACCCCCTGCACAAACAGATTCCAGACAAGTGGCTGTCCAATCTCTCCTTAAAAACTTCCAGTATTCTGGGTTGCTTCTCTCCTTGATTAGTTTCCATCTGTTGCTGGTTCTCCTGCTTTCAGGTGCTTTGGAGGATAGGTTGATCCCCTCTTCTTCGTGGCAGCGCCTCAAATATTGGAAGGCTGCTATCATGTCACTGTTAGTCCTTTTTATTAAACTGGACATATCCAATTCCTGCAACTGTTCTTCATACAGTATGTTTTAGCCTCCAGTCCTCACTCTATCTAATATCTAATATCTATCTATCTCTCTATCTCTATCACATCTAATTTATCTATTTCTATCTCTCTCTCTCTCTCTCTCTCTCTCTCTCTATCTATCTATCTATCTATCTATCTATCTATCTATCTATCTCTATCTATCTATCTATCTATCTATCTATCACATCTATCTAATTTATCTATCTCTATCTATCTATCTATCTATCTATCTATCTATCTATCTATCTATCTATCTATCTATCTATCTATCTATCATCTACCTACCTAGCTATTGATCTAATGATCTATTGATTTGTTGTCTGAGATGGTATAAGACAGGTTCTCCTGCTTGAGCAGGAGGCTGGACTAGAAGACCTCCAATGTCCCTTCCAGCTCTGTTATTCTATTCTATTCTATTCTATTCTATTCTATTCTATTCTATTCTATTCTATTCTATTCCATGACTTGTGGACTTCAACTCCCAGAATTCCTGAGCCAGCATGAGGGAAACTTTGGCTCCTTTATGACTTGCAGACTTCAACTCCCAGAATTCCTGAGCCAGCATGAGGGAAACTTTGGCCCCTTCATGACTTGTGGACTTCAACTCCCAGAATTCCTGAGCCAGCATGAGGGAAACTTTGGCCCCTTCATGACTTGTGGACTTCAACTCCCAGAATTCCTGAGCCAGCATGAGTGAAACTTTGGCCCCTTCATGACTCGTGGACTTCAACTCCCAGAATTCCTGAGCCAGCATGGCTCAGCTTGGAAACCTCTCCCTTTCCCCTCAGCGTGGCTGGCTCAGGAACACTGGGAGTTGAAGTCCACGAGTCATAAAAGAGCCAAGGTTGCCTACCCCTGCCCTTGGGGATGCTGCAGCGGTCGTAAGTGTGAAGAACAGTCATAAGTCACTTTTCCAATGTCGTCATAACTTTTAACGGTCACTAAACGAAGTGCTGAAATTCGAGAACTACCCATACCTGAAGAGCCATTCCCTGGGATGAACCTTCTGCTTAATTCAAGTATTCACGACTCTTTCGGGGTCCTGGGTGATTTCAGCCCTTTTTTATTTTCTAAGAAAGGTTACAGGATCCATTGGGAGCACGGAGTTATTTTTGGAAATAAAAGAGTATGCTTAAGTCCTGATAGATTGTGCCTTTATTTTTAGCATGCTTTATTCAATCTCACTCAGCATGAACAAAAAAGGCCAAACTGTTCTTTAGGACTGCATGGAAGAGAGGGAGGATAAGGTCATGCAAAATTCTGTTTTTTCTGCTTTTCTGCCTCCAGAAGCCGTGAATGCTCCAACACTGGAAGTTTTTAAGAAGAGACTGGACAGCCATTTGTCTGAAATGGTAGAGGGTTTCCTGCCTGAGCAGGGTGTTGGACTAGATGACCTCCAAGGTCCCTTCCAACTTTATTATTATTATTATTATTATTATTATTATTATTATTATTATTATTATTATTATTATTATTATTATTATTATTATGGATCATCGCACAGTCAGCCAGATGTTGACTGGATTTGGCATTTTGTCTAGCTATCGAGTCCTTACCAAGGACCTGGGATAGGCAGATGTGGATGTTTGATGGTATTACAAATATCGTCGCAGGATGGAAGCAGTTCCTAGTAAGGCCACCTTTTGCAATTGACTAATGGCAAATTTGTCAATGCCAATGGTGTTCAAGTGGTGCTCCAGTTGTTTTGGGATTGCACCCAAGGTGCCTATTACTATTGGTAATACCCTTGCTTGCTTTTGCCACAATCTTTCTATTTCTATTTGTAGGTCTTTGTATTTTGTTATCTTCTCCAGTTCTTTCTTGTCTATTCTGCTGTCTTCATGTACTGCCACGTCCACTATCCAGACTTTTTTGTCTCTCTTATCGACAATTGTTAAGTCCGGGGTGTTATGTTGCAGTTGCTTGTCTGTTTGAATTCTGAAGTCCCAGAGCAGTTTAATTTTATCATTTTCTATGACTTTCTCTATTTTATGATCCCACCAGCTCTTGCTTATAGGCAAATGATGATATTATTATTATTATTATTATTATTATTATTATTATTATTATTATTATTATTATTATTATTATTATTATTATTATTATTATTAGAAGAAGAAGAAGAACTTTGCAAGATAGAATTTTCCATGAACCTTAGTTTGCTATCCCATATTAATTTTTACAATTAATTATCTTTCCCACAACAACACGGTGGTTTGGACCAAGAGAATGCGACTGTTTTATCCACATTTACAGAAGCCATCATTTATTTTATTTTTATAATAAAATAACAATTTATTTATTAAGTAGGTAAAAATAATAAGCCATAATTTAACATAACTGGTGATATGAACTATGATGCTGTCGACCCTCTTAACAAATGACAATGAATAACATGGTAAAAAGAACTTTCTTGGTTAAGGTTCTGAGTTAGAATTCTGGCTAACCTACCTAGCAAGGTTGTTGTTCGGGGAGGAAAAATAGAACAAGGGGGTGCTATATATGCTATCCTTGAGGACATATACATGAAAGTTGCAATATAAATCTCACAAATCAATAAAAAGAAAGACTTTTTAATTAGATACTTTTAGATACTTCTATTAGTATCTAATAATCTATTAGGTATTTTTATTAGATACTATTAGATACTTTATTATTGTTTTATTATTTATTCAGATACTTCTAAACCAAACTAGAGAGGCAGTTTGGTCTAGGCATGAAAGCCAGCTGGGTGACTTTGGGCCAATCAGCAGGAGACTCTGAGTTCTAGTCCCACCTTAGCCATGAAAGCCAGCTGGGTGGTTTTGAGCCAATCAGCAGGAGACTGAGAGTTCTAGTCCCGCCTTAGCCATGAAAGCCAGCTGGGTGACTCTGGTCCAATCAGCAGGAGACTGTGAGTTCTAGACTCAGACCCTCCGGCCCGGGACCTTCGGCTGATGCTATATAATGCCAGGTCCGTGGTAAATAAGGCCCCCCTCATACAGGATCTTATTCTGGAGGGGGGCGCGGACCTGGCAGGTATTACTGAGACCTGGCTGGGCGTAGAGGGTGGTGTTCCACTAGTAGACATCTGCCCGCCAGGTTTTCAGGCATTCCATCAGCCAAGGACCCGGGGTAGGGGCGGGGGGGTAGCGGCCATTATA
>NW_015389201.1:104105-112164 GCF_001527695.2 Protobothrops mucrosquamatus | reverse complement strand
AGCAAGCGGACCTGACCTAGGGTGGATTTTATATTGGGTTTTAAGTATTCGGAAGACGCAACATTAAAATTCGGTTTAATTCGGTTTTAAGGGGGGGATTGTATATATGTTCTGGTTTTAAATATGTTGTGCGCCGCCCTGAGTCCCGTCGGGAGAAGGGCGGCATATAAATTAAATTAAATAAATAAATAAATAAATAGTTCCGCCTTAGCCATGAAAGCCAGCTGGGTGACTCTGGGCCAATCACCAGGAGACTCTGAGTTCTAGTCCCGCCTTAGCCACGAAAGCCCGCTGGGTGACTTTGGGCCAATCAGCAGGCGACTTTGAGTTCTAGTCCCGCCTGAAGGACAAAAGCTGACTGGGTGACCTGTGGCCAATCATTTCTCTCTCTCTCAGCCCAATCCACCTCACAGGATTGTTGTTCTTGGGAAAATAGAAGGAAGAAAGTTTGTTGGATCTGTTTGCCATTATTTGCAAAAATAATAAAGGCAGGATACAAACAAACAAACAAAACATTCCAGAAACTTTTGCAGGTTGCCAGGACAGTGGACTGCAACAGTAGATTTTATGTGAGATAGGCAGTCATACCAACCTGATAATTAAACAGGGCTTTTTTTCTCATAGAACACCCAGAACGGAGTTCCGGCACCTTTTTTGGATGGAACCTTGTAAAGTAGGCAAGGCGGGTTGTATGACGTGTGTGAGTTCCCGCACCTTTTTTTTTTTTTTATAGAAAAAAAGCACTGTAATTAAATAAACATCTTTGGACAGCCTTGGAAAGTAGTCATCTGTCAGTCTTTCAAGGTGGGCCAGGTCAAGAAATAGACCCCTTCCGGGATTCCAGGAACATTATTTTATTGTAGCAAGATAGAGTAACAGAACCATATGGTTGCAAGCTTTTTTTTTGTTTTAGGGGTGCACTAAATTCTGCAATTCAACATTAAGAAAACCAAGATCATGGCATCCGTCCCTCTCAATTCCTGGCAAATAGATGGGGAAGAAATGGAGGTAGTGACAGATTTTATTTTCCTGGGCTCCAAGATCACTTCAGATGGGGACTGCAGCCAAGAAATTAAAAGACGCTTGCTCCTGGGGAGGAAAGCTGTGGCAAATCTAGACAGCATACGAAAAAGCAGAGACATCACCCTGCCAACAAAAGTGCGTATAGTCAAGGCCATGGTTTTCCCAGTTGCAATGTACGGCTGTGAAAGTTGGACCATAAGGAAGGCTAAGCGCCAAAGAATGGAGGCCTTTGAACTCTGGTGCTGGAGAAGACTCCTGCGAGTCCCCTGGACTGCAAAGCGATCAAACCGGTCGGTCCTAGAGGAGATCAACCCCGACTGCTCTTTAGAAGACCAGATCCTGAAGTTGAAACTCAAGTACTTTGGCCACCTAATGAGAAGGAAGGACTCACTGGAGAAAAGCCTAATGCTGGGAAAGATGGAGGGCAAGAGAAGAAGGGGACGACAGAGAATGAGGTGGCTGGATGGAGTCCCTGAAGCAGGAGGCGTGAGCTTAAATGGACTCCAGAAGATGGTAGAGGACAGAAGGCCTGGAGGAACGTTGTCCAGGGGGTCGCGATGGGTCAGACACGACTTAGCAACTAACAACAACAAAATTCTGCAAAGCTTTTCTTCTCCTTTCGTATCCAGCAGAAAATGAATAGGCATTACAAACCCTTTGTTTCGTGGCCAGATGTGGGCAGAGTGAATCCCCCCCTAAGAGTGGCTGCTTTATCCACATGTGCGATAAGACACAGAGACCACAATTTTGTGGGAGAAATTTGCTGAGCTTCTGTGCAAGCAACTACTTTGTGAAAGTCCTTCCAGAATTAAATAATAAATCGAAATCTCTGAATCTGCAAAGTTCTTCTCTGCTTTATTTTTATCTGGCTGGTGACCAGAAGGATCTTGAAAGGCAGATATCCTGTTTTATTATATGCGCCCTAAAAAGCTAATCACATTACAGTAATTGCATCTGTGCTTTTATTTTCACGGGCTGTTTGGTTTCAAAGGGAAGCACTGTACCTTTTACTTAAAATAAGCTCCAGGCCCTGGAGATATTCAACCATTTGCAGCAACCTCCTCGTGTTTTAAAATGAAGGACTTGTTCTTTTAATTATTAAGGAAGAGGCCCGAGTATTATTCTGCCAATTGCTTGTGAATTTACAATAAATAACTAGAAGAATGTTCAGATCAGGACTTTGAACCACTTCAAAACTTACTCTGGACCTGCCCGATTACATGCCATCGGCTCAAAATTCAAAGATGTGAATATCACGAGCATTAAACAGGCACCATCGGCAGAAATACTGTAGAATTTGGTCTGCTTTATTTTGCTTTGGTCAGATCTGTTTAAGTTCTGGATCTAGTTCGGAAGGAAGGAAGGAAGGAAGGAAGGAAGGAAGGAAGGAAGGAAGGAAGGAAGGAAGGAAGGAAGGAAGGAAGGAAAATGAAAATTCAGTTATAGAAATGTTTGAAAGAAAGAAATGAAATGAAAATTCAGCTATAGAAATGTTATAAATAAATGAAAGAAAAGAAAAGAAAGAAAGAAAGAAAGAAAGAAAGAAAGAAAGAAAGAAAGAAAGAAAGAAAGGAGGAAGAGGTTAGAAATTCATTATTTTGGAATGAGAAAGAAAAAGAAAGAAAAAAAGAAAAAGGAAGGAAGGAAGGAAGGAAGAAGGAAGGAGAAAGAAAAATGAAAATTCAGTTATAGAAATGTTTGAAAGAAAGAAATGAAATGAAAATTCAGCTATAGAAATGTTTGAAAGAAAAATGCCATGAAAATTCAGCTATAGAAATGTTATACGTAAATAAATGAAAGAAAAGAAAGAAAGAAAGAAAGAAAGAAAGAAAGAAAGAAAGAAAGAAAGAAGAGAAGAGGTTAGAAACTCATTACTTTGGAATGAGAAAGAAAGAAAAAGAAAGAAAGAAAGAAAGAAAGAAAGAAAGAGGAGAAGAGGTTAGAAACTCATTACTTTGGAATGAGAAAGAAAGAAAGAAAGAAAGAAAGAAAGAAAGAAAGAAAGAAAGAAAAGAAGGAAAAAAGGAAGAGAGAGGGAGAGAGAAAGAAAGAGAAAAGGAAGGAAGGAGGGAAGGAAGGAGGGAGGGAGGGAGGGAGGGAAGAAAGAAAGAAAGAAAGAAAGAAAGAAAGAAAGAAAAAGGAGGGAGGGGAAGGAGGGGAGAGGAGAGGAAAGGGGATGGATGGGATGGGAGAGGAAAGGAAGAAGAAAGAAGGAACCGAGAAGAGATTAAAAATCCATTTATCTATAATTATATAAATAATTTATATAATTATAAATCCATTTTCCAAGGAGAACTAATTAATTGAATAACTAAATAAATGCAGGGAGGGAGAGAGGGAGGAAGGAAGGGTTGAGAAAAGATGACTAAAGGGGAAATATAACGCCCTTCTTAAAATTACTCAAAAGGGTGATAAATCCAATAAAACCCTCCCATTCCAGCGTGCAGGACCCAGACTAATAAATTCAGATTACAGAAAGGATGATTCTCACCGAATTTCGGCCCGCGGTCCTAACAGAGCAGCATGACAACGAGATCTTATCACAACTGTTATAAAATGATGATTCTCCAGCTTCTATCCGAGGTCAGGAATTCCTCATTTCGGAACGTTTAATTGGAATTACCTGAAGCAAGCGGGGATTTTTTCTCCCAACGGGTAAGTCTCATCTTGTGACTTGGTGATTCTGTGACAGCAGGGGAAATCCTGAATTTTCGTACGATTCACCGGAAGGACGCGGTGCCAAACCATCCCTCTTACTGCTGTCAAGAAAATACTGCATTTTGCAAAATGCTGTCCGTTGCTTTAAACTTCTCCCTGCAGCAAAATCGATGTCAGGGCTGGAGAGTGGGTGGGGGATTTTTTTAAAAAAATTGTTTTATTTTTATTTTCCTCTGCCACGAAGCACAAAGAGCAAAGCATTTTGCTAGTCTAGGATCTTCCCAAGCCGAACAGAGGGAGCAAAAGTTAAATTAGGATTTTTGTGCTGTTTGACTGATCGGAAAGAGAGACTGACGGTAGAGATCTTTGCCCTTTTCCTCTCCCTCACCCCTCCGGGCCACAAAGGATGGGTTTCACAATACTTGCAATATGGTTTTTGTAGTACAGGTAGTCCTCGACTTACAACAGTTTATTTAGTGACCATTCAAAGTTACAACGCCTCTGAAAAAAGTGTCTTATGACCGTTTTTCACACTTACGACCGTGGCAGCGTCCCCACAGTCACGTGATCAAAACTTGGATCCTTGGCAACTGACTCGTATTTATGATGGACGCAGTGTCCCCGGGGGGTCACGTGATCCCCTTTTGCAACCTTCTGACAAGCTAAGTCAATGGGGGAAGCCGGATTCACTTAACAACCGGGTTACTAACTTATCAACTGCAGTGATTCCCTTAACAACTGAGGCAAGAAGGGTCGTAAAATGGGGCAAAACTCACTTAATAAACGTCTCGCTCACAGCAGCAGAAATTGGGGGCTCAATTGTGGTCATAAATTGAGGACCATCTGTGTTTGTAAAAATAATAAAGGCGTGTTAAGAAACAAACAAATAAGTAAATAAATTTTCCTGACACTCAGAACAATTAACCAGTGGAACTGCCTGCCACCAGAAGCGGTGAATGCTCCAACACTGGAGGTTTTTAAGAAGAGACTGGACAGCCATTTGTCTGAAACGGTATAGGATTTCCTACCTGAGCTGGGGGTTGGACTAGATGACTTCCAAGGTCCCTTCCATCACCATCATCATCATCATCATCATCATCATCATCATCATCATCATCATCATCATCATTATTATTATTATTATTATTATTATTATTATTCCACCAAATGGAGGGCAAGAACCTGTCAGTGGGGAAGCCATTTAACCACCCTGTTTCTAACTTAGCAACTGCAGTGATTCACTTAACAACTATGACAAGAAAGTTCGTAAAAAGGGGCAAAGCTCACTTAGCATATGTCTCACTTAGCAACAGAAAGTTGGGGCTTAATCGTGGTCATAAATCGAGGACTACCTGATACTGTCGCCCTGGCTAGCTAATGTGGGTTTTCTTCGATTTTAAATCTTGCTTTTTCAAATATATATTGCTAATAATTTGCCCTAAGCCAGGGGTAGGTAACCTTGACTCTTTTATGACTCGTGGACTTCAACTCCCAGAATTCCTGAGCCAGCATGGGGGAACTATGGCCCCTTCATGACTCGGGGACTTCAACTCCCAGAATTCCTGAGCCAGCATGGGGGAACTCTGGCCCCTTCATGACTCGGGGACTTCAACTCCCAGAATTCCTGAGCCAACGTGGCTTAGCTTGGAAACCTCTCCCTTTCCCTCAGCATGGCTGGCTCAGGAATTCTGGGAGTTGAAGTCCACAAGTCATAAAAGAGCCAAGGTTGCCTACCCCTGTTTTAGTTGTTCTTCTCTGAATTTTTTAGGGTGCCATTAATAATTTTTTAATAGGATGACATTAATCCACCCCTTGACTTACAGCCATTCGTAAGTCATTCATTACACCTCTGGAAAAAGGGGCTTATGACCGTTTTTCACACTTAATGTCCATTGCAGCATCCCTGTGGTCAGGTGATCGAAATTCGGACACTTGATAAACGATACAGGTATGTAGTCCTCCATTTACCGCCATAACTGAGCCCAAAATTCCTGTGGCTAAGCAAGACTAAGCAAAGAGAGTTTTGTCCCATTTTACGACCTTTCTTGCCACCGTTGTTTAGTGAATCACTGCAGTGGTTAAGTCAGTAACACAGTTGTTAAGTGAACCCGGCTTCCCCCATTGACTTTGCTCGTCAGAAGTTTGCAAAAGGAGATCATGTCTCTCTCTCTCTCTCTCTCTCTCTCTCTCACACACACACACACACACACACACTGGACACTGCAACCCTCGTAAATACATACAGGTACTCCTTGAATTACCAGTTAGTTTAATTACTGTTCAAAGTTACAACGGCGCTGAAAAAACTGGCTTAGGATCGTTTTTCACACTTAATAATAACTATTGCAGCCTTATTATGGCCATGTGATCAAAATTCAAATGCGTGGCAACTGAGTCATCTTTATGACGGTTGCAATGTGGAGGGGTTGTCACTTGATCCCCTTTTGCAAACTTCTGATGAGCAAACTCAGTCGGGAAGCCAGATTCATTTTACAACTTTTTATTTATTTATGTATATTTACATTAGTAAAACATCTGTCTGTCTGTCAGTCTGTCTGTCTGTCTATCGATCTATCTACCTACCAACCTATCCATCTATCCATCTATCTATCTATCTCTATTTATATCTATCATCTATCCATCCATCCATCCATTTATCTCTATATCTATCTATATTTATATCTATCTCTATTTATATCCATCCATCCATCCATCCATCCATNTTTTTTTTTCTCTAATCACAGAGTTTTCTAAGGGGGCGCATCATAATTAGCCACAAAGCCATCACACAAGCTGAATGTGTGTAAACCATACATAATAGACCTAAAATTAGAGCTGTTTCATTGTGCAACTTATTTCAGAATAATAGAATTTGAAGGGACCTTGGAGGTCTTCTAGTCCAACCCTTGCTTAGGCAGGAGACCCTATACCAGTGATGGCAAACCTTTTAGAGTCCGAGTGCCCAAACTGCAACCCAAAACCCACTTATGCATCGTCAGGTGCCGGGTGGGCGTGGCCCATTGGGTGGGCGTGGCTGCAGTGGTAACAGCAGACTGGGTGGGACTAAAAAGTTCAATCAATCAATTCCAACTTTGCAAGATCTTTTTTTTCCCCGCAAGAAGTTGAAATTGACTGATTGATTGAACCTTTTTTTTTTTTGCACACAGCGGTGGAGGCCTAAAGCGAAAAGGTTTTATAAAACCCAGCTGAAGGCCTAGGACTGGGGCAACGGCGCGCGTGCCCACAGAGAGGGCTCTGAGTGCCGCCTCTGGCACCCGTGCCATAGGTTCGCCACCACTGCCCTATACTATTGCAGACAAATGGTTGTCCAATTTCTTCTTAAAAACTTCCAGTGATGGAGCACCCACAACTTCTGGAGGCAGGTTGTTCCACTGGTTTACTGTCCTCACTGTTAGGAAATTTCTCCTTAATTCCAGGTTGCTTCTCTCCTTGATTAGTTTCCATCCGTTGCTTCTTGTTCTGCCTTCAGGTGCTTTGGAAGAATAGCTTGACTACCTCTTCTTTGGGGGAGCCCCTGAGATATTTGAACACTGCTAACATGTCCCACCCTAGTTCTTCTTTTCTCTAAAGTAGACAATTTCCATGTAAATTGAAATAAGTAACCCAGGCAGGGATTTCAGTGAGGGCTTTGGGGTTCTTCAACCTGAAAGAGGGCAAGTCATCTTCCGGGAATCAGAAAGACTCCTGAGCATGTGCAGAATGCATCTCACTCAGCTGAGAACAAAAAGAGATGAAAAATTGTGCAGGTCTGATTTTGGAGCGCAGGCAGTCAATAAATATACGAGGATTGATTTTTCTTTTTTGCTCATCTGTCTACATTAAATATTGAGTATCAGCACAGCAGCAAGCAACTGACCTTGGCATCCTGAAAGAGCCGGGCAGGTTCAGATTCAGATCCTGCCTGGATGAGGCACCACTAGGAAATCTCAGAGCGATAGTCTAGAATTGAAAAAAAAAATCTGCCGAACACAGTAACTCTCTTTAGTAACATCATCGTAGGAGCTGAGATGAAGAGCAGGCAGTCTTTCCTCATCCCCCTCTTTGGGTCAACACTCAGATCTATAGATAGTCCTCTACTTACAACAATTCATTTAGTGACCGTTCAAAGTTACACTGGCTCTGAAAAAGATGACCGTTTTCCCCCCTTACGACCGTCGTTGCATCCGCCTAGTCGGGTGATCAAAATCCAGACGCTTGGCAACTGACTCGTATTTACGACGATTGCAGTGTCCCCCCCGGTCATGTGATCAAAATTTGGAGATTTGGCAACTGACTCGTAGTTACGACGGTCGCAGCGTCCCCGGGGGGGGGTCACGTGATCCCCTTCGGCGACCTTCTGACAAGCAAAGTCAACGGG
>NW_015389201.1:99541-103461 GCF_001527695.2 Protobothrops mucrosquamatus | reverse complement strand
GGGGGAAACCCGGATTCCCTTAACCACGGTGCTACTAACTTAACAACCGCGGCGATTCACTTAACAACGGTGGCAAGAACAGTCGTAAAAATGGGGTGAAAATTCACTTCTGCGACCGAAATTGGGGGCTCTCAACGATGGTCCAGGACTGCCTCGACTGCTCCTGAATAGGGAGGCTCGATTAGAGAGAGAGACCCATGGACAAGTCTGATCCCAAGACTCAGCCCCTTTCACACACACACACCCCGGTCCGCCTTAAACCCGGCCAGCCGGTCTCTTACCTGAGTGTAAGCGCTCCCCCCCCCCTCTCCGGCACGGTAAGGATCCACTCCGGATCAAGCGTGCGTGGGAACGGTCCTGGGCTCCGAGCACCCCCGGGGCGATCCCTTCTTGCTCCATCTTAAGGAAGTGGCTTGGGGGGAAGGGGGGAAGAGAGAAGGGGGGAGAGTAAGGGAGGTCTCCCCACTCCCCTCCCTCCGTCTGCAGGCGCAGGAGACCGCGCCTTCGCAGGGGGATCGATCGCCCCTGATCGCTCCTCCTCCTCTTTTGCAAAGCCCGGGGGGGGGACCCGGATTTTTCCCGGCTGGTGCAGCTCCAGAGCGCCAGGAGCTGCGGCAGGCGGCGCCGGACCGCAGAGAGAACCCCTCCCGCACCTCCTTTGGAAGGGGATCGACCTGGCCGCGCTCGTCTCTCGGTCTGTCCGGCTGTCCGTCTGTCTGTCTGTCTGCCTGCCTGCTTTCTAGCTGATTTTCTCTTCTCGCCCCCGGGCACAGCTGTCGACAAGACGGCGCTCTCGTTTCTGGTCTGTCCGTCCGTCCGTCCCTCTCTTTCTCCTCTCAGGATCTTTCGTGATTTAATGATCGGCTTTATAAAGACCCCCACCTCACAAAACGGGACTGTGAGCGGCGTACATCTGGGCCATTAAGTAACTACTCAGCAGCTAACTCTCTCCCTCTCTCTCCCTCTCTCTCTCTCCCTCTCTCTCGATCTATCTATCTATCAGTGGAGATTCTCAGTCCTCCAGGACAATTCATAGTTATCCCAAAGGTGCTTTTTTACGAGGCACCTGGACTTTCTTTGTTTTCTTTGAAGACGTTTCGCTTCTCGTCCAAGAAGCTTCTTCAGCTCTATCCATCTATCCACTCATATCTGTCTGTCTGTCTGTCTGTCTGTCTGTCTGTCTGTCTATCTATCTATCTATCTATCTATCTAATCCATCTATCTATCTATCTATCTATCTATCTATCTATCTATCTATCTATCTATCTATCTATCTATCTATCTATCTATCTATCTATCTATCTATCTATCTCTATCTCATTACTCCTGTCACTTCTGATTTCCATCTTTCTTATCTTTCTCTTTCATTATCTATCTATCTATCTATCTATCTATCTATCTATCTATCTATCTATCTATCTATCTATCTATCTATCTATCTATCTATCTATCTATCTATCTATCTATTTATCTATCTATCCATCCATCCATCCATCCATCCATCCATCCATCCATCCATCCATCTATCTATCTATCCATCCATCCCTATCTCATTACTCCTGTCACTTCTGATTTCTATCTTTCTTATCTTTCTCTTTCATTATCTATCTATCTATCTATCTATCTATCTATCTATCTATCTATCTATCTATCTATCTATCTATCTATCCATCTATTTATCTATCTATCCATCCATCCATCCATCCATCCATCCATCCATCCATCCATCTCATTACTTCTGTCACTTTTGATTTCTATCTTTCTTATCTTTCTCTTTCATTATCTATCTATCCATCTATCTATCTATCTATCTATCTATCTATCTATCTATCTATCTATCTATCCATCTATTTATCTATCTATCCATCCATCCATCCATCCATCTATCTCATTACTCCTGTCACTTCTGATTTCTATCTTTCTTAACTTTCTCTTTCATTATCTATCTATCCATACATCCATCTATCTATTTTACATAGCAGTCCATTTCACAAAAAGTGTATTTAGGCAGTGTACATTTATCTATGATCTATCTACCTCCCCCCCTCTCTCAATCACTTCCTCCCTCTCCCAAAATCTATCCTTTCATCAATTTACCCATCCATCTTTCTCTCCACTCAATAACTATCTTTCTTTACTCACCATCTACCCATCTCTCTCTCTCTCTCTCCCTCCCTCCCTCCCTCCCTCCGTTTCTTTCTCAATCTCTCTCTCGGTTTCGCAACCCCAGCCTCGCGTCCCCTTTAACAGCAGCGGATCGCTCCCTCGCTCGCTTTCCCCAAGAGCCCCACTTAGGCGGGGCCGGTCGGAGAGGCGCCGGAGAACTCCATTTCCCGAGAAGCCTTGCGCCAGACCGGCTCTTCCCTCCTCCTCCTGCTCCTCCCCCTTCTCCCTCCTCCTGCTCCTCTTTCCAAATCGGGCTTCCCTCCCACCGCTCAATCGCCTTCACCTTTTCCCACCGCGGTCTCTTCTCTCCTGCGCCGGAGTGACTGCGGATTGACAGACGGGGGAGAAAAGGTAGGCGTTGCCGCGGAGCCGGTGGAGTAGGGGGGTGGGGGGAAGGCGGAGGCTTGAGATCCTCCAATGAATGGGAGGCTGGCTCAGCACCAGGTGGGCCCCTGCTGGATGGCTTTCCGGGGGGTCTCCTCTCCCTTCCTGGGAGTTTTAGTGCCATCAAAGTTTGTGTGTTTGTGTGTGTGTGTGTGTGTGTGTGCAAGGCAGAACGATATGCAAAGGAGCAAGGCTGAACGGATGCAATCCAAATCCTTGGGATCACAATGCCCATCATCCACTCCCACCCTGCCCGTTGCCCTTAGTCGCAGCATGCTTTTTTCCTGCTTGGTGGGTAAATGCAGATTATTTTTGGGAAATGAAAGGCCTCAAGGAACTTCCACACAAGAACCCTACTGCAATTCCGTCCACAGCAAATACAGGTAATAGTCCCTCGACTCGTTTAGTGACGGTTCAAAGAGACAAGGGCGCCGAAGAAAGGGACTTAGAACCGTGCTTCGCACTTACGACCGTTGCGGCATCCCTGGGGTCAGGTGATCAAAATCCAGACGCCTGGCAACTGGTTCCTATTTATGATGGGTTGGCAGAGTCCCGGGAGTCACGTGATCCCCTTTTGCGACTTTCTGACCAGCAAAGTCAATGGGGGAAAAGCCAGATTCGCTTAACAACCGTGTGACCAATTTAACGACTGCAGTGATTCACTGAACAATTGTGGCAAGAAAGGTCACAAAAAAGGGGCAAAATTGCCTTAGCAACTGTTTTCTTCAGCCATAGAAATTTTGTGAGGGTAAGTCAAGGAATAACCTGTAATTCCGTCCATTTTAAGGGCGTGACAAATTACCTGCCTTGAAAGAAAAGTACAGGAAATCCTCAACTTGCCAACAATCCATTTAGCGACCGTTCCTAGTTATGACAGCACTGAAAAAATGACTTACAATCGCTTCTCACACTTATGACAGTTAATAATAATAATAATAATAAAGTTGGAAGGGACCTTGGAGGTCATCTAGTCCAACCCCCTGGTCATATGATCAAAATTAGGGCGCTTGGTAACTTAGATTTATGCATGATGGTTGGGTTCCTAACCATCTTCCAACCAGCTTCCTAACCAGCTTCCAACAAGCAAAGTCAATGGGGGAAGTCGTAGGTCGAGGACCATCTGTCAAGAGGATGTCAATTATACAGAAATTAAACTCATTCGTCATTATTGGGGGGGAAATTTCCATTCACGGAATCATTTATATATGAAGCTTCTGAGCACAAGTAAGTTGTTTATTCTGTTATTTTTCTACAGCAAAGGAACCCCATAAAGTCCATCTAAGAGTCAATTGCACCCACAAATGTGATGTGGCCCCATCCACTTTAGCGGCACTGTGCAGATGGTTCAATTCCTGATCTCCCTTTTCCTT
>NW_015389201.1:91454-98432 GCF_001527695.2 Protobothrops mucrosquamatus | reverse complement strand
AATTCTGGGAGTTGAAGTCCACAAGTCATGAAGGGGCCATAGTTCCCCCATGCTGGCTCGGGAATTCTGGGAGTTGAAGTCTGCAAGTCATGAAGGGGCCATAGTTTCCCCATGCTGGCTGAGGAATTCTGGGAGTTGAAGTCCACGAGTCATGAAGGGGCCAAAGTTTCCCCCATGCTGGCTCAGGAATTCTGGGAGTTGAAGTCCACGAGTCATAAAAGAGCCAAGGTTGCCTACCCCTGGGCTACCCGGATGGGTGGACCTCTGCTTCCAGAATTCTCTGCAATGCCCAAGGAATTCTGGGAATTGAAGTCCACAGAGTTTAAGCTTGCTAAAGTTGAGAAACACCGGTCTAAAGTATTGTTTGCTTAACTGGCAAACTTGATGGATGGACTTCAACTTCCAGAATTCTTTACAATGCTCAAGGAACTCTGGGAGTTGAAGTCCAGAAGTCTGGAAGGTATCCCCATTAGGAACAAAGGTTGAAGGGAAACAGCTAACCTTACCTTACCTTACCTGAAGCTCAGTAAATGTCATACAATTCCTAGTCTTTCAGCTAGCATTAGTTATGCCTTAGGGATAATAATCCGGTTTTCAGACAATAACTGTCTGTTCTCTCCCCCTTTCTCAGGTTCTTGGAAACCCAGATGATGGCCCAAGCTAAGCAGTTTGCGACAAATTTTACACAAACCCTAATCCCTTGAAAGAAGATTGTTTGGTAAGACTTGTGGGGGAGGGGCTACATGCAAGAAAACCCCTGCCCAGGTTTATTATAGTGGGGCTTCAGAGTAAATTTCCATATGAATTTAGTTTGAATTTAGGGTTATGGTGCACCTCGAAACATAAGCAGACCTGAAGCAGCCACATCTTTTTGCCCTAGAGCAATATTTTACCAATTTGGTAACTTTAAGAGATTGTTGTTATTCGTTGCGAAGTCGTGTCCGACCCATCACGACCCCATGGACAACGTTCCTCCAGGCCTTCCTGTCCTCTACCATCTTCTGGAGTCCATTGAAGCTCATGCCTCCTGCTTCAGGGACTCCATCCAACCACCTCATTCTCCGTCGTCCCCTTCTTCTCTTGCCCTCCATCTTTCCCAGCATTAGGCCCTTCTCCAGTGAGTCCTTCCTTCTCATTAGGTGGCCAAAGTACTTGAGTTTCACCTTCAGGATCTGGCCTTCTAAAGAGCGGTGGGGTTGATCTCCTCTAGGACCGACCGGTTTGGTCGCCTTGCAGTCCAAGGGACTCGCAGGAGTCTTCTCCAGCACCAGAGTTCAAAGGCCTCCATTCTTTGGCGCTCAGCCTTTCTTATGCTCCAACTTTCACAGCCATACATTGCAACTGGGAAAACCATGGCCTTGACTATACGCACTTTTATTGGCAGGGTGATGTCTCTGCTTTTTAATATGCTGTCTAGATTTGCCATAGCTTTCCTCCCCAGGAGCTAGCGTCTTTTAATTTTTTGGCTGCAGTCCCCATCTGTGGTGATCTTGGAGCCCAGGAAGATAAAATCTGTCACTACCTCCATTTCTTCCCCATCTGTTTGCCAGGAATTGAGAGGGTCGGATGCCATGATCTTGGTTTTCTTACTTTAAGAGGTATAGACTTCAATTCCCAGCATTCCAGCTGGCTGGGGAATTCTAGGAGTTGAAGTCCACATGCCTTAAACTGACAAAATTTGAAAAACATTGGTGTAGATTGCACAAGTTAGTTGGGCAGCATACCGGTTTAATAAATTATTACGGTTGTTGCAGAGTCAGCCAGATGTTAAGACTGGATTTGGCATTTTTATCCACATATCAAGTCCTTCCCAAGGACCTGGGACGGGCAGATGTTGTTGTTCAACGGTGTTAGTCAGGGGTCTTCAAACTTGGCCCTTTTATGACTTGTGGACTTCAACTCCCAGAATTCCTCAGCCAGGCACGCTGGCTGAGGAATTCTGGGAGTTGAAGTCCACAAGTCATAAAAGGGCTAAGTTTGAAGACCCCTGGTGTTAGCTGTTCTAAGTAAAGCTGCCTTTTGCAATAGACTGATGGAGATTTTGTCAATGCTGATGGTGTTCAAGTGGTATTCTGGTTGTTTTGGGATTGTACCCAAGGTGTCTATCACTATTGGTTTTATTTGTACTTTCTTTTGGCACAGGTGTTCTGTTTCTATAGGCAAGTCCTCAACTTACAACAGTTTGTTTAGTGACAATTCAAAATTATCCCAAGGGTGCTTTTTTAAAGAGGCAACTGAACTTTCTTGTTTTTCTCTGAAGATGTTTCGCTTCTTATCCAAGAAGCTTCTTCAGCTCTGACTAACTGGTGGGGAATGGAAGGATTTATAGTCCTTGCGGACAATTGGTCATTTGCATTCTTTTAGAGAGTCGTTGAGGCCACCTGGAGATCTGTCTGGGTTTATCTATACAACACAGTCCTTTCCGCAGTTCTAAGGAGGCTCCACACCCATTTGCACCACTCAGGTGACCCCCAAGAACACAGACAAGCCTCCAAGTGGCCTCAACAACTCTCTAAAAGAAGGCAAATGACTACCTGTCTGCAACAGACTGGGATGTTATTTGGAATGTGTTTGTTTGTTTGAATTTTAAAGTCCCAAAGCACTTTAGCCTGTTCAGGTTTTTATTTTTCCTTATCAAAGAAGAAAATGTGCCCGTTGAGAACTTCAAATGCATCGTGTTACTTGAAATAGAACGCCACTCTTCTTCCTGAAAGCTGGCAGCTTCGTTGTGCGAGGGTGTGGGTGTGCCAAAGTGCTACTGATTTTTTTTTTCCAGAGCTTTAATTATCCAGCCAGCAATTGAAAAGATTAAAGGCTATCAGCCGTTCTGACTAGCAGATATTTCAAAGTGGCTGGGATTTTTTTTTTTTCTAATCCTTGTAGAAATACTGGTTTTTTTCCCTCTCGGCTTGCTCAGTCGCCTTTTGTATTTCTGCAGTAGTCCTTGTCTTGTTTAGTGACCGTTCGAAGTTAACAACGGCGCTGAAAGGACCGCTTTCCACACGACCGTTTCAGCATCGCCATGGGCACGTGGTCAAAATTTGAAGGCTTGGCAACTGACATGTACTTACGACGGTTGGGGTATCCCCGGGGGTGGGTTCACGTGATCCTCTTCTACAAACACCTGATGAGCAAAGTCAGTGGGGGAAGCCAGATTCACTTAACAACCATCTTACTCCCATAACAACTGCACTGATTCACTTAACAACGGTGGCAAGAAGGGTCGTAAAATGGGGCGAAATTGACTTCACAACTGTCTCGCTTAGCCACGTAAATTTTGGGCTGAATTGTGAGCCTCGGTGGGTCAATATAGCCTCCTAGTCTAGATATTCCTTGACTTGGCGGCTAGAATTGGGAGCAGAATTTTCTGCTGCTAAATGCCTGATTTTATAAGCTTTTTCGCCACGGTTGTTAAGCAAATCGCAATACAGGCAGTCCTCGATTTACGACCGTAATTGAGCCCCAAAATTAGGTTGCTCGGCGAGACATTCGTTAAGTGAGCTTTGCCCCATTTTACGACTTTTCTTGACACCGTGGTTAAGTGGATCCCTGCAGTTGTTAAGTGAGTAACACCGTTGTTAAGTGAGCCTGGCTTGCCCCATTGAGTTTGATGGTCAGGAGGTCGCAAAAGGGGATCCCGGGGTCATGTGATCACTCTTTGTGACCTTCCAACCAGCAAAATCAATAAGGGGGGGAAGCCTGATTCGCTTAACAACGGTGTTACTAACTTCACAACTGCAATAATTCACTTCACCACGGCGGCAAGAAAAGTCGTAAAATGGGGCAAAACTTGCTTAACAAATGTCTCACTTAACGACAGAAATATGGGGCTCGGTTGTAGTTGTAAGTCGAGGACTACTGAAAATTCAAATCTTACTTCTTATCCATACACATACAGCCAAACACACACAGACACACACACACACACAGACAGGCTTTCTGGTGCAACGGGCTGAGAGAAACTCACTTTTCTACTGGAGGAACAGTGGAAACCTCTGGAGGATTGTGCAACAGACCACTTTGGTCACAGGATGTTTGCTTGTGATCTTACACAATCCTGGCTTCGTAAAAGCCTATGACTTTTACCGGCCTTTTTCTATTAAATTACAGTTTGTCCTATAACAGAGGTCACCGACCTGTCTCGGTTGGCGGACTGGAGGAAAAGGGAGAAGGAAGCATTTTACATGCGTGCGTGAGCCGGCGTGCATGGGGCCGCGAGCATGTGCGTGCCGCAAATGGGGCGGGGCTAATGCCGGCGTGATACTCACTAGCCCTGCCCCCTTATGTGGCGCAGTGCCTTGTTCCTGTGCCCTGCGGTGCTGTGGCGGCCATTTTTGTGCCTTTCAGCATGGTGGCCCATTTCCGTGCCCCGCGGCCCAGCATCATCCATTTTTGCGCCTTGCAGCACAGCGGTGGCGTCTTGTTTTCACGCTCTGAGACGCCACGGCAGCAGCCCGTTTGGGGAGCTGAGGCATGGCGGTGTCCTGTTTTCACGGCCTTAGCGGCATCCTGTGTTTGCATCCTAAGGCGTGGCGGTGGCGTGTTTTCACGCTCCGAGGCTGCGGTGCTAGCACAAGTGAGGTGGTGTGCACGCACACGCACGCACGCTGGGCAGCCTGTCCCGTGGCCCAGTGGCCAGGAGGCCACAGCCCACTACCAGGCCGCAGCCCAGAGGTTGGGAACCCCTGTCCTATAATGTGTAAAATCTGTGGAAATCAAGTTAGGCCTGCTGGAGGATGACCTAGGGGCCAGCCAATTGGAAGAGGTCGATACAGGCAGTCCTCAATTTACGACCACAATGGGGCCCAACATTTATGTTGCTAAGCGAGACATTTGTTAAGGGAGTTTTGCCCCGTTTTACGGCTTTCCTTGCCACAGTTGTTAAGTGAATCACTGCAGTTGTTAAATTAGTAACACGGTTGTTAAGTGAATCTGGTTTCCCCATTGACTTTGCTTGTCCGAAGGTTGCAAAAGGGGATCACCTGACCCCGGGACTCTGCAACCGTCATAAATATGAATCAGTTGCCAAGTGTCTGAATTTTTAATCACGTGATTATGGGGATGCTGCAAAGGTCGTAAGTGTGAAAAAGGGTCATAAGTCACTTTTTTCAGTGCCGCTGTAACTTTGAACAGTCACTAAATGAACTGTTGTAAGTCGAGGACTACTTTTACTTGGAAACTAATCACCTGTATGGCTGTTCTATATTCTTGAAGACATAAATATACCCACCGCATAATATCTCTTCCTCCACTTTAACTGTCACTTGGGTAGGAAACACACAAAGATATTTTTAGACTCGTTTTTTTCTGCATTTAAAAAAAAAAAAAAAAAGCAAAGTAGACTTTGGCTTTTAGCTGTTTTGGAAGCGTCTGATGTTTAAGCTGATAAATTTTTAACCCCAGATTGAGGATTAAAGGCAGTGGGGGGGGGAACAAAACCTTTTAAAAAAAAAGTAGGAAGGAACAAAAAGTTATTTAAGGAAGCCTCCAGAAGCGGTGAATGCTCCAACACTGGAAGTTTTTAAGAAGAGACTGGACAGCCATTTATCTGAAATGGTATAGGGTTTCCTGCCTGAGCAGGGGATTGGACTAGATGACCTCCAAGGTCCCTTCCAACTTTTATTATTATGATGATGATGGTGATAATGATGATGATGATGATGATGATGATGATGATAAGGGGACTGGAGGCTAAAGCATATAAGGAACGGTTGCTGGAAATGGGTATGTCTAGTTTAATGAAGAGAAGGACAAGGGGGGACAGGATAGCTGTGTTCCAGTATCTCAGGGGCTGCCCCAAAGAAGAGGGAGTCAAGCTATTCTCCAAAGCGCCTGAAGGCAGGACAAGAAGCAATGGATGGAAACTAATCAAGGAGAGAAGCAACCTGGAAATAAGGAGAAACTTCCTGACAGTTAGAACAATTAACCAGTGGAACAACCTGCCTCCAGAAGCGGTGAATGCTCCAACACTGGAGGTTTTTAAGAAAAGACTGGATAGCCATTTGTCTGAAACGGTATAAGGTTTCCTGCCTGAGCAGGGGGTTGGACTAGAAGACCTCTAAGGTCCCTTCCAACTATTATTATTATTATTATTATTATTATTATTATTATTATTATTATTATCATCATCATCATCATCATCATCATCATCATCATCATCATCATCATCATCCTCATCACTATTGTCCTTGCTTCAGAGCAGAAAAAAACATCAGCTCCCAAATCCAAAATTCGGAACCGATGGATGTTAATCTAATTCCACATACTGTAATATTATTACCCCGTTTTTATTATGAATATAACGATCCCAATTCAAGGGCACAGGGCAGGACTCCATCGACCCGCAGCCTGTTAAAAGCAGGACAGCAAAAATAACAGCAGCCAAAATTCAATTAAAAGCCTCCGTGAGGGAAGACATTTTGAGCCGTTGTCGAAAGCGTACAAGCAGCTTGTCGCCAGCCATACATTAACCAAGAGCGATTGCACAACTGGGACAGTGGCAGGAAAAAAACCACCCCACAAAGCCTCCACTTTGCCACATAGGAAATCGCTGCAAAGGTTGTGTGGTTTTGTGACAGGGCAATCTCTGGCACGTTTTAAAGATCGGATTAATATATAACTATAAGGCTCTCGAGTGTCAGCACACAACCCCCTTGAATTTGCAAAGTGGCAACTCCTGAGCACATTTATTTACTGGTAGTCCTGGACGTAACAAGGCTAACTGGGACCAGGATTTCCGTTGCTAAGCCAGGCGGTTGTTAAGTGAGTTTTGTCCCATTTTACAACCTTCCTTGCTGCAGTGGTTAAGTGAATCGTTGCAGTGGTTAAGTTAGGGGCACGGTGGTTAAGTGAATCTGCCCCTCCCCTTTGACTTTGCTTTCGGGAGCCATCTTGGGAGGGTGGTAAATAGCCATTTTGTGGCTCTGGAAGGCTGCAAATGTTCGGCTGCCATGTGGGGCAGCGTAAAAGTGGGCGTGA
>NW_015389201.1:63219-90795 GCF_001527695.2 Protobothrops mucrosquamatus | reverse complement strand
ACTCCATGCTGGGCGCCATGTTCAGCGGGAAGATGCCCACCAAAAGAGACAGCCAAGGCCACTGCTTCATTGACCGAGACGGCAAAGTGTTCCGCTACATCCTCAACTTCTTGAGAACTTCTCACCTCGACCTTCCTGAGGACTTCCAAGAAATGGGCTTGCTTCGACGGGAAGCAGACTTTTACCAGGTCCAACCGCTCATTGAGGCTCTCCAGGAGAAGGAAGTGGAGCTCTCTAAAGCCGAGAAGAACGCGATGCTCAACATCACCTTGGATCAGAGGACACAAACCGTTCATTTCACCGTCCGGGAAGCTCCTCAGATCTACAGCTTGTCCTCTTGTAACATGGAAGTGTTCAGCGCTCACATCTTCAGCACCTCCAGTTTGTTCCTCAAAATTTTGGGTTCCAAACTTTACTACTGTTTCAATGGCAACCTGGCCTCCATCACTAGCTATTTGGAAGACCCCTATCATGTCACTTTGGACTGGGTGGCTAGTGTGGAAGGTCTACCCGAAGAAGAATACACCAGGCAGAACTTAAAGAAGTTGTGGGTTCTGCCCACCAAGAAGCAAATTAACAGTTTCCAGGTCTTTGTGGAGGAAGTGCTGAAGATCGCCATGAGCGATGGCTTTTGCGTGGACTCCTCTCATCCACACACGGCAGATTTTATGAATAATAAGATTATACGACTGATTCGTTACAAATAGGCAGAGCTCCCTCGGCAGACGGCCGTCTATCGTTGCGCCGTTGCGTCGTTGCGTCGTGTTACAAGCTACAGCCTGGAGCTGACTTCGCAAATCATGTTCTGATCCAGACTTGGGTTCTAACTGGAGGTCAGGCTAGTTTTTCACTTAAAAGACTAACCCAGATTTGCTAAATTCTGCAAACAGGAATGTGTTGGATTTTTGTGTGGGAATTACGTAGGCCTCTTGCCCCATAGAAATTGGTGATTCACCTTCAGGAGACATCATGAGGGAAACCCGCTTAGGGGTAGTCCTCAACTTATAACGATTCGCTTAGTGACCGTTCAAAGTTACAACAGCACTGGGGAAAAAAGTGACTTATGGCTGTTTTTCACACTTACGACTGTTGCAGCATCCCCGTGGTCACGTGGTCAAAATTCAGACGCTTGGCAACTGACTCATATTTATGACGGTCGCAGGGTCCCGGGGGTCACGTGATCTCCTTTTGCAACCTTCTGACTAGTAAAGTCAATGAGGAAGCCGGATTCACTTAACAGCCGTGTTTCTAATTTAGCGATTCACTTAACAACTGTAGCAAGAAAGGTCGTAAAATGGAGCGTTAAACAACTGCTTTGCTTAGCAACAGAAATGTTGGGCTCAGATATGGTCGTAAGAATGCTGCCCGTATTCTTGTGTGCCCGTGTTAGGGCCAAGGTTGCATATGAAGCACCTGAATTTTGATTACGTGACCATAGGGATGCCGCAACCGTCGTGAGTGTGAAAAACGGTCACACGTCACTTTTTTCTGTGCCATTATAACTTTGAATGGTCACTAAATGAACTGTTATAAGTCGAGGACAGCCTGTATCGGGCCTGAGTAGATCAGACTCCCGCTGATCGGTTTGAAGGCCAAAATATTGGCTTTGTTGCCCAGCAGCACAACGTCTCCTCATCCCTCCTCAGGTAGCTTCCTCACATTAACAACAAAAAAAGTCACCCCAAAATCCCCCTCAGTCTTTTGTGTTCTTCACTTTTGGCACAAAATATCCCGCCAAAAACCCAGTGATTTTCATTTAAGTTTGGGAAGGCGACTTAAAATCTGCAAAGGTTGTCTGTCTCTTACAGTCCTCAACTTACCACCATTTAGTGACCTTTCAAAGTTACAACGGCACTGAAAAAAATATGGCCAGGGCTCACATTTATGACCGCCACAGCCATCCCCACGGTAACATGATCAAAATTCATGCAATTGACGTGTATTTAGTTGCAGCATCGTATCCTCTCCATTTGTGCTCTTCCCGGTTGGGTTCTGGCAAGCAAAGTCAGTAGGGGAATTTGGATTCGCTTAGTGACCAGGTAATTCACTTAACGACTACGGCCTGGAGGCCGTAAGGGTCTCGATAGGGAGGAACAGACTCAGGCTCAACCCTTCCAAGACCGAGTGGCTGTGGTTACCAGCGCCTCGGCATAGTCAGCTGACTCCATCGCTGACTATAGGGGGCGAAATTTTGGCCCCCTCGGAGAGGGTACGCAATCTGGGGGTCCTCCTGGATTCGCGGCTGACTCTGGAAGACCAGTTGTCGGCCGTGACCAGGGGGGCGTTTTATCAGGTACGCCTGATACACCAGTTGCGGCCTTTTCTGGACCGGGACGCCTTGCGCACAGTCACCCATGCCCTCGTCACCTCCCGCCTGGACTACTGTAATGCTCTCTACATGGGGCTCCCCTTGAGGAGCACCCGGAGGCTTCAACTGGTCCAGAATGCGGCCGCGCGGGCGGTGTTGGGAGGGACTCGTCGCTCCCATGTAACACCGCTGCTGCGCGAGCTGCACTNCGGCTGGCGACCTCCAGGGGGAGGGCCTTCTCGGTGGGAGCCCCCACCCTCTGGAACGAACTACCCCCAGAGATCCGGGTGATCCCGGATCTCCCCTCCTTCCGCCGCGCCCTAAAGACATGGCTCTTCCAACAAGCGGGATTGGCCTAGGGAATTTTAGTGGGGTTTTTTAAGAGAAATTTTAATTATATAGGCCATAGCAAATATTTCTTTTTAATTCGGTTTTAAATTAGGTATTTATTGTAACATTGGTTTTATAAGGCTGTCAGCCGCCCTGAGTCCGGTAAGGAGAAGGGCGGGATATAAATCGAATAAATAAATAAATAAATAAATAAATTTGCTTCGAAACTTAATCACTGCAGTTGTTCGGTGAATCCAAAAAGGTTGTAAAATTGGGCCTCTTACTTATAAACTGCCTTGTTTAGCGACAGAAATTTGGGTAGTCTTAAGTTGAGGACTACCTGACCTGGTTATTGCACTTTACTAGCAAGTAAGCTACTGCCTTGTTTAGCGACAGAAATTTGGGTAGTCTTAAGTTGAGGACTACCTGACCTGGTTATTGCACTTTACTAGCAAGTAAGCTATGGTTAAACACCTGAATACAAAGGTAGGCAACCAACAGGATTTTGGGTTTGTGTGTGTGTGTGTTATTTGCACTCAGTTGTGTAATTTACCAGCCCTCACCAAAACAGATTTCACCTCCATCTTTTCCACAGCAATGTTTCTATCGTTAGTTTAGCTCCCGGAGGTTAAAAATCAAGAGTTCTAAGGAAGTTAAAAATCAGATTCCTGAGGAGAAAAAATGTTCTCCAACATGGCTTCATGTTTGAACTAAGCCATGATCCAGATCCTGGGGAAACATTGCATGTTTCATGGGTGTTTTTAGCTTGCTGGATCAAAGGGCAAGATAGAGATAACCTCACACTAATTCTGAGGCTGTATCCCTGTTGGATTCTGTAACAATATGGAAATAATTTCTATTGTTTAGCTTCTCAACCTCCCATCTAATCAATAGCCTGAAATTCTCAGGTGGTCCTCTATCAAAGTACAGGTCATCCTCGACTTACGACCACAACGGAACCCAAAATTTATGTTGCTAAGTGAGACATTTCTTAAGTGAGTTTTACCCCATTAAAAAAAGCTATTTTATGATCTTTTTTTGCCACAATTGTTAAGTGAATCACTGCAGTTGTTAAATTAGTGACATGGTTGTTGAGTGAATCTGGCTTTTCCCCATGGACTTTGCATGTCAGAAGGTCACAAAAGGGGATCACGTGACCCAAGAACACCGCAACTGTCATAAATACGAGTCAGTTGCCAAGCGTCTGACTTTGGATCACAGGACCAAGAGGACGCTGCAATGGTTCTAAGTGTGAAAAACGGTCATAAGTCACATTTTTCAGTGCCGTTGTAACTTGGAACGGTCTCTAAGCAAACTGTTGCAAGTAGAGGACTGTCTGTACTAACCAAGGTAACCCTGCTAAGTTTTGAGATCAGCAAAGGTCAAGTTGATCAGGGTTTCTCAACCATGCCAACTTGAAGACGGGTGGACTTCAACTCCCAGAATTCCCCAGCCAGCATGGCTGGCTGGTGAATTCTGGGAATTGAAGTCCACCCGTCTTCAACTTGCCAAGTTGACAAACACTGAGTTAAATGATGTTCAGAAGTTCAGAAGACCAACTTTTGAAATCTTTTCTACTAAATCTTTTCACTGTGGTGACCCCACCAACCTATCCTTCCATCAGTTATAGCTGTATTTATTTATGATTGCCAGTGGATTACGGAATGAAATGCGGCACTACCAATGGCAGCAAAACTAAATTATTTTCCAACTAAACGCGTAACATCTTGTAATTTATTCATCCTTAGGGAGGCTGGTCCAGCTATGTTCTTCCTTTTGTTTTGCTTTTCCCTTGCGTGTCGCGTCACGTTGAAGCACTTCAAGCCAACGTTGCAATCCAGGTGTAAGAATTCGCCTTCTCAGTTATTCAACTCATACTTCGTTGGGAAGAATCCAGACCACGCTGGATTTTTATTTTTGTGCCTTCAAGTCAGTTTTGACTCGTGGCGAAAACTGTCCTTGCCGTTTTCTTGGCAAGATTTTTCAGAAATGGTTTGCCATTGCTTCCTTTCTTTGGCTGAGATAGAGTGACTGGCCCAAGGTCACCCAGTTGGCTTTCATGCCTAAGGCAGGACTAAAACTCACCATCTCCTGGTGATTGGTTTAAAGTTATCCAACTGGCTTTCATGCCTAAGACGGGACTAGAACTCACAACCGCCTGTTGATTGGCCCAAAGTTATCTAGTTGGTTTTCGTGCCTGAGATAAGACTAGAACTCACAATCGCCCGTGGATTGACCCAAAGTCACCCAGCTGGCTTTCATGCCTAAAGCGGAACTAGAACTCACAGTCTTCTGATGATTGGCCCAAAGTCACCCAATAAGCTTTCGTTCTTAAGGCAGAACTAAAACTCACCATCTCCTGGTGATTGGTTTAAAGTTATCCAACTGGCTTTCATGCCTAAGGTGGGACTAGAACTCACAATCGCCTGTTGATTGGCCCAAAGTTATCTAGCTGGCTTTCGGGCCTAAGGCAGGACTAGAACTCACAATCACCTGTTGTTTGGCCCAAAATCACCCAGCTGGCTTTCATGCCTAAAGCAGGACTAGAATTCACAGTCTTCTGGTGATTGACCGAAAGTCACCCAATCAGCTTTCAGGCTTAAGGCAGAACTAAAACTCACCATCTCCTGGTGATTGGCCCAGAGTTACACAACCGACTTTTGTCCCTAAAACGAGACTAGAACTCTCTGTCTCCTGGTGATTGGCCCAAAGTCAACCAGCCAGCTTTCATGCCTAACTAGAAATCACTGTCTCCTAGTCTCTAGCCTGATGCCCTTATTGCTACAATAAACAGAATTATTACCCTTGGAAATTTCCTTACGGCTGTAGAATTTCCACATTTTAAGTGGTAATTTTCCAGTACTTAAATATGTTGCATATTTTTAACAAAATAAAGATAAAGAGCCCTTCAAGTTGAGGCCTTCAGGTTGAGCTTGGCTCCTGGAGAGGACATCTATGGAGTTTTCCAGTGTTGTGGAAGTGCCTGATTTCCTTAGAAAGATTTTCTTACTTCCAGGTTTTACCAACAGGTCGTTCTTAACTTCCCAGGGCTTAGTCACTAAGAGAGCTGGATTAATTCTCCAGTTACGACCACAATTGAGCCCGAAATTTCTGTTGTTAAGCGAGACAGATGTTAAGTGAGTTTTGACCCATTTTACAACTTTCCTTGCCACCGTTGTTAAGTGAATCACTGCAGTTTTTAAGTTGTAAAGCGAGACATGTTAAGTGAGTTTTGACCCATTTTACAACTTTCCTTACCACCGTTGTTAAGTGAATTACTGCAGTTGTTGAATTAGTAACATGGTTGTTAAGTGAATCTGGCTTCCCCCATTGACTTTGCTTGTCAGAAGGTCGCAAAAGGGGATCACGTGACCCCTGGACGCTGCAACCGTCATAAGTACATGCCAGTTGCCAAGCCTCTGAATTTTGATCATGTGACCCCGGGGAGGCTGCAACGGTCATAATGTGAAAAATGGTCATAAAACGCTTTTTTAAATGCCATTGTAACTTTGGTCATTAAACAAATGGTTCTTAAGTCGAGGACTACCTGTATTTTTTTTTCAGAAGATGCTAATTTACACAACTATTCCTGAGCAATGGAGCCTTTTGTCTTTCATTCTGTGCCGAAACTTGGGAAATCCCAACACACAAACACCTCAGATAGGTTTAATTTTCCACTGCCCGGAAAATGATGTTGCCTCTGTAACAGCATTCCGAAATTAAATAAAAATGTAATTCAACTTTGTAAGTGGTTGAAGCCTTTTAGCTAACTCTGAAATCTCAGAATCACCAAGTTGAATTGTCACAAGATTTAATCATTACACATGGTTCCAAGAAGTCTTTTTATTACTGGCACCTGAGGAGTGCCTGCTAAAATGCTTTGGTTTAGCAAATGTCTATGGAGGTTCTCCGTCATCCAGGTCCTGGTTGTCCCAAAGGTGCCCACCCCCCAAAATCAAGCTAGGGCTTATTGTTGGTGTAGGCCTTACTTTCGGGGCTACACGGAATAATCAAAATAAAGTTAAACATTAAAAGCGGAATGATTTGGGATTAACACGTTTTAAATGCTTGATAAAAATACAGAATTGGAGGCTTTGCTAACCTCTGAGGGCAAGATGTTCCACAATGCAGGGGCAGAGGCGAAGAAGGCCCTCTTCTCAGACCCTGCCAGTCAAAATTGTTTGACTGACAGGGTCCGCAGCATGCCTTCCCTGCCTGAACGAGTGGAATGGGCTGATGTGATGGGGCGAAGCCGGGTCCGTAGTTAGCCTGGCCCTATGCTATGTAGGGTTTTAAGGAATGAAGGAGAAACTTCCTGACAGTGAGTACAATTGACCAGTGGAACAAAAGTTGCTCCCAGAAATCGTGGGCGCTCCATCACTGGAGCTCTTTAAGAAGAGGCTAGACAGTCACCTGTCTGAGATGGTATAGGTTCTGCTTGAGCAGGGGGATAGACTAGAAGACCTCCAAGGTCCCTTCCAGCTCTATTCTATCCTATCCTATCCTATCCTATCCTATCCTATTCCATTCCATTCCATTTTCTATTCTATTCTTTCCTGTTATTCTATTCTATTCTATTCTATTCTATTCTATTCTATTCTATTCTATTCTATTCTATTCTATTCTATATCGTGGGTGCTCCATCACTGGAGCTCTTTAAGAAGAGGCTAGACAGTCACCTGTCTGTGATGGTATAGGTTCTCCTGCTTGAGCAGGGGGATAGACTAGAAGACCTCCAAGGTCCCTTCCAGCTCTATCCTATCCTATCCTATTCCATTCCATTCCATTTTCTATTCTATTCTTTCCTGTTATTCTATTCTATTCTATTCTATTCTATTCTATTCTATTCTATTCTATTCTATTCTATATCGTGGGCGCTCCATCACTGGAGCTCTTTAAGAAGAGGCTAGACAGTCACCTGTCTGAGATGGTATAGGTTCTCCTGCTTGAGCAGGGGGGTGGACTAGAAGACCTCCAAGGTCCCTTCCAGCTCTATTCTATTCTAAAGCGCCTTCTTTCCACCTCCCTCACATTTCTCTGCCTCTGCACAGCTGGAGAGCTTGCCCCACCCACCACTGCACAGATGCCCTCGCTTGCTTCCCAAACCATTTCTTTTCTAGCCTTCTTTCTCCATCACTTCCTCCGCCGTCGTGTGCAATCCCGCAAACTACCTTCAGATTGACACCTCCCTCTATGTCTCTGAACAATGCTAGAAATAAGCTAATAAAAAAGGTGATTTTTTTTCAAATGCCTAATTTTTGGCTAGGCAGGCGCATTTTCAAACCAAACACTAGATGGCAGACTGCTACTATTTTTATTTTTCTAAGCCTGCCTTATGATTGGTATTTTGTCAGATTTCCATTCAAAATGTTAAAAAATATAAGAAAGGTAGCCGTAGCCCAGGGGTAGGCAACCTCGGCTCTTTTATGACTCATGGACTTCAACTCCCAGAATTCCTGAGCCAGCATAGCTGACTCAGGAATTCTGGGAGTTGAAGTCCATGAGTCATAAAAGAGCCGAGGTTGCCTACCCCTGCCGTAGCCCAATCAATAACATCTTTATTGCAAATGCAATTCGATAGAGATACTCCATTCCAGCAATTCAGGGTGATGTTTTCTTCACCAGTTTTGCTCAACTTGACCACTTTTAAGACGTGTGGACTTCAACTCCCAGAATTCCTCAGCCAGCCAACGCTGAGCAATTAAATTCCACTGATTTAAGGAATTTATTTTATATTGAGTAATGTAGCTTACTTTTGAGCAGCGATAAGATGCTGCAACTAAATATGCAACAAGACTGCAGTCTTATGTATATTTATTATATTAAGATCATTGAATCCGTGCGGCTGTTTATTCCTACTAAATAACCTTCAACTTGCAATAATTATCTCCGTCTAGAACAGGGATAGGCAATCTTGGCTCTTTTGACTCGTGGACTTCAACTCCCAGAATTCCTGAGCCAGCATGGGGGAACTATGGCCCCTTCATGACTTGTGGACTTCAACTCCCAGAATTCCTGAGTCAACATGGGGGAACTATGGCCCCTTTATGACTCGTGGACTTCAACTCCCAGAATTCCTGAGCCAGCATGGGGGAACTATGGCCCCTTCATGACTTGTGGACTTCAACTCCCAGAATTCCTGAGTCAACATGGGGGAACTATGGCCCCTTTATGACTTGTGGACTTCAACTCCCAGAATTCCTGAGCCAGCCATGCTGAGGGGAAAGGGAGAAGTTTCCAAGCTGAGCCATGCTGACTCAGGAATTCTGGGAGTTGAAGTCCACGAGTCACAAAAGAGCCAAGGTTGCCTAGCCCTGGTCTAGAACAAATAAGCCACTGCGCAGGCTCAAAGGTTTGACTTGTCAGCGCCTGCGCAGATGCTCAGACATCAAGCTCCATTTAAAAAAAAAAAATAGCGGGAGCCAAACGGTCANACTCCATGCTGGGCGCCATGTTCAGCGGGAAGATGCCCACCAAAAGAGACAGCCAAGGCCACTGCTTCATTGACCGAGACGGCAAAGTGTTCCGCTACATCCTCAACTTCTTGAGAACTTCTCACCTCGACCTTCCTGAGGACTTCCAAGAAATGGGCTTGCTTCGACGGGAAGCAGACTTTTACCAGGTCCAACCGCTTATTGAGGCTCTCCAGGAGAAGGAAGTGGAGCTCTCTAAAGCCGAGAAGAACGCGATGCTCAACATCACCTTGGATCAGAGGACACAAACCGTTCATTTCACCGTCCGGGAAGCTCCTCAGATCTACAGTTTGTCCTCTTGTAACATGGAAGTGTTCAGCGCTCACATCTTCAGCACCTCCAGTTTGTTCCTCAAAATTTTGGGTTCCAAACTTTACTACTGTTTCAATGGCAACCTGGCCTCCATCACTAGCTACTTGGAAGACCCCTATCATGTCACCTTGGACTGGGTGGCTAGTGTGGAAGGTCTACCCGAAGAAGAATACACCAGGCAGAACTTAAAGAAGTTGTGGGTCCTGCCCACCAAGAAGCAAATTAACAGTTTCCAGGTCTTTGTGGAGGAAGTGCTGAAGATCGCCATGAGCGATGGCTTTTGCGTGGACTCCTCTCATCCACACACGGCAGATTTTATGAATAATAAGATTATACGGCTGATTCGTTACAAATAGGCAGAGCTCCCTCGGCAGACGGCCGTCTATCGTCGCGACGCTGCGTCGTTGCGTCGTGTCACAAGCTACAGCCTGGAGCTGACTTTGCAAATCATGTTCTAATCCAGACCTGGGTTCTAACTGGAGGTCAGGCTAGTTTTTCACTTAAAAGACTAACCCAGATTTGCTAAATTTGCTAAATTCTGCAAACAGGAATGTGTTGGATTTTTGTGTGGGAATTACGTAGGCCTCTTGCCCCATAGAAATTGGTGATTCACCTTCAGGAGACATCATGAGGGAAACCTGCTGAGGGGTAGTCCTCAACTTATAACGATTCGCTTAGTGACCGTTCAAAGTTACAACAGCACTGGGGGAAAAAGTGACTTATGGCTGTTTTTCACACTTACGACTGTTGCAGCATCCCCGTGGTCACGTGATCAAAATTCAGACGCTTGGCAACTGACTCGTATTTATGACGGTCGCAGTGTCCCGGGGGTCACGTGATCTCCTTTTGCAACCTTCTGACTAGTAAAGTCAATGAGGAAGCTGGATTCACTTAACAGCCGTGTTTCTAATTTAGCGATTCACTTAACAACTGTAGCAAGAAAGGTCGTAAAATGGAGCGTTAAACAACTGCTTTGCTTAGCAACAGAAATGTTGGGCTCAGATATGGTCATAAGAATGCTGCCCGTATTCTTGTGTGCCCGTGTTAGGGCCAAGGTTGCATATGAAGCACCTGAATTTTGATTACGTGACCATAGGGATGCCGCAACCGTCGTGTGAAAAACGGTCACACGTCACTTTTTTCAGTGCCATTATAACTTTGAATGGTCACTAAATGAACTGTTATAAGTCGAGGACAGCCTATATCGGGCCTGAGTAGATCAGACTCCCGCTGATCGGTTTGAAGGCCAAAATATTGGCTTTGTTGCCCAGCAACACAATGTCTCCTCATCCCTCCTCAGGTAGCTTCCTCACATTAACAACAAAAAAAGTCACCCCAAAATCCCCCTCAGTCTTTTGTGTTCTTCACTTTTGGCACAAAATATCCCGCCAAAAAACCCTGTGATTTTCATTTAAGTTTGGGAAGGCTACTTAAAATCTGCAAAGGTTAGAGGTAGTCCTCAACTTACCACCATTTAGTGACCTTTCAAAGTTACAACGGCGCTGAAAAAAATGTGGCCAGGGCTCATATTTATGACCGCCACAGCCATCCCCACGGTAACATGATCAAAATTCATGCAATTGACGTGTATTTAGTTGCAGCATCGTATCCTCTCCATTTGTGCTCTTCCCGGTTGGGTTCTGGCAAGCAAAGTCAGTAGGGGAATTTGGATTCGCTTAGTGACCAGGTAATTCACTTAACGACTGCAGTAATTTGCTTCGAAACTGAATCGCTGCAGTTGTTCAGTGAATCCAAAAAGGTCATAAAATTGGGCCTCTTACTTATAAACTGCCTTGTTTAGTGACAGAAATTTGGGTAGTCTTAAGTTGACGACTACCTGACCTGGTTATTGCACTTTACTAGCAAATAAGCTATGGTTAAACACCTGAATACAAAGGTAGGCAACCAACAGGTTGTTGGGTTTTTGTGTGTCTGTGTGTGTTATTTACACTCAGTTGTGTAATTTACCTGCCAACCCCAAA
Source organism: Protobothrops mucrosquamatus (assembly GCF_001527695.2). Taxonomy (NCBI): domain Eukaryota; kingdom Metazoa; phylum Chordata; class Lepidosauria; order Squamata; family Viperidae; genus Protobothrops; species Protobothrops mucrosquamatus. Next base: position 79,390 of record NW_015389201.1, on the reverse strand, counting down.
ACAGATTTCACCTCCATTTTTCCACAGCAATGTTTCTATCATTGGTTTAGCTCCCGGAGGTTAAAAATCAGATTCTGGTAGCCACTGAGGAGAAAAAATGTTCTCCAACATGGCTTCATGTTTGAACTAAGCCATGATCCAGATCCTGGGGAAACATTGCATGTTTCATGGGTGTTTTTAGCTTGCTGGATCAAAGGGCAAGATAGAGATAACCTCACACTAATTCTGAGGCTGTATCCCTGTTGGATTCAGTAACAATATGGAAATAATTTCCATTGTTTAGCTTCTCAACCTCCCATCTAATCAATAGCCTGAAATTCTCAGGTGGTCCTCTATCAAAGTAAAGGTCATCCTCGACTTACGACCACAACAGAACCCAAAATTTCTGTTGCTAAGTGAGACATTTCTTAAGTGAGATTTACCCCATAAAAAGCCATTTAATAACCTTTTTTGCCACGATTATTAAGTGAATCACTGCAGTTGTTAAATTAGTGACACGGTTGTTGAGTGAATCTGGCTTTTCCCCATGGACTTTGTTTGTCAGAAGGTCGCAAAAGGGGATCAAGCGACCCCAGGACACCGCAACTGTCATAAATACGAGTCAGTTGCCAAGCGTCTGACTTTGGATCACAGGACCAAGAGGACACTGCAATGGTTCTAAGTGTGAAAAACGGTCATAAGTCACATTTTTCAGTGCCGTTGTAACTTGGAACGGTCTCTAAACAAACTGTTGCAAGTAGAGGACTGTCTGTACTAACCAAGGTAGCCCTGCTAAGTGTTGAGATCAGCAAAGGTCAAGTCGATCAGGGTTTCTCAACCATGCCAACTTGAAGATGGGTGGACTTCAACTCCCAGAATTCCCCAGCCAGCATGGCTGGCTGGTGAATTCTGGGAATTGAAGTCCACCCGTCTTCAACTTGCCAAGTTGACAAACACTGAGTTAAATGATGTTCAGAAGTTCAGAAGACCAACTTTTGAAATCTTTTCTACTAAATCTTTTCACTGTGGTGACCCCACCAACCTATCCTTCCATCAGTTATAGCTGTATTTATTTATGATTGCCAGTGGATTACGGAATGAAATGCGGCACTACCAATGGCAGCAAAACTAAATGATTTTCCAACTAAACACGTAGCATCTTGTAATTTATTCATCCTTATGGAGGCTGGTCCAGCTATGTTCTTCCTTTTGTTTTGCTTTTCCCTTGCGTGTCGCGTCACGTTGAAGCACTTCAAGCCAACGTGGCAATCCAGGTGTAAGAATTCGCCTTCTCAGTTATTCAACTCATACTTCGTTGGGAAGAATCCAGACCACGCTGGATTTTTATTTTTGTGCCTTCAAGTCAGTTTTGACTCGTGGCGAAAACTGTCCTTGCCGTTTTCTTGGCAAGATTTTTCAGAAATGGTTTGCCATTGCTTCCTTTCTTTGGCTGAGATAGAGTGACTGGCCCAAGGTCACCCAGTTGGCTTTCATGCCTAAGGCAGGACTAGAACTCACCATCTCCTGGTGATTGGTTTAAAGTTATCCAACTGGCTTTCATGCCTAAGGCGGGACTAGAACTCACAATCGCCTGTTGATTGGCCCAAAGTTATCTAGCTGGTTTTCGTGCCTGAGATAAGACTAGAACTCACAATCGCCCGTGGATTGACCCAAAGTCGCCCAGCTGGCTTTCATGCCTAAAGCGGAACTAGAACTCACAGTCTTCTGATGATTGGCCCAAAGTCACCCAATCAGCTTTCGTTCTTAAGGCAGAACTAAAACTCACCATCTCCTGGTGATTGGTTTAAAGTTATCCAACTGGCTTTCATGCCTAAGGCGGGACTAGAATTCACAGTCGCCTGTTGATTGGTCCAAAGTTATCTAGCTGGCTTTCGGGCCTAAGGCAGGACTAGAACTCACAATCACCTGTTGTTTGGCCCAAAATCACCCAGCTGGCTTTCATGCCTAAAGCAGGACTAGAATTCACAGTCTTCTGGTGATTGACCGAAAGTCACCCAATCAGCTTTCAGGCTTAAGGCAGAACTAACTCTCACCATCTCCTGGTGATTGGCCCAGAGTTACACAACCGGCTTTTGTCCCTAAAACGAGACTAGAACTCACTGTCTCCTGGTGATTGGCCCAAAGTAAACCAGCCAGCTTTCATGCCTAACTAGAACTCACTGTCTCCCAGTTTCTAGCCTGATGCCCTTATTGCTATAATAAACAGAATTATTACCCCTGGAAATTTCCTTACGGCTGTAGAATTTCCACATTTTAAGTGGTGATTTTCCAGTACTTAAATATGTTGCATATTTTTAACAAAATAAAGGTAAAGAGGCCTTCAAGTTGAGGCCTTCAGGTTGAGCTTGGCTCCTGGAGAGGACATCTATGGAGTTTTCCAGGGTTGTGGAAGTGCCTGATTTCCTTAGAAAGATTTTCTTACTTCCAGGTTTTACCAACAGGTCGTTCTTAACTTCCCAGGGTTTAGCTACTAAGAGAGTTGGATTAATTCTTACAAGTAATTCTCCAGTTACGACCACAATTGAGCCCAAAATTTCTGTTGTTAAGTGAGACAGATATTAAATGAGTTTTGACCCATTTTACAACTTTCCTTGCCACCGTTGTTAAGTGAATCACTGCAGTTTTTAAGTTGTTAAGCGAGACATGTTAAGTGAGTTTTGACCCATTTTACAACTTTCCTTGCCACCGTTGTTAAGTGAATCACTGCAGTTGTTGAATTAGTAACATGGTTGTTAAGTGAATCTGGCTTCCCCCATTGACTTTGCTTGTCAGAAGGTCGCAAAAGGGGATCACGTGACCCCTGGACGCTGCAACCGTCATAAGTACATGCCAGTTGCCAAGCCTCTGAATTTTGATCATGTGACCCCGGGGAGGCTGCAACGGTCATAATGTGAAAAATGGTCATAAAACGCTTTTTTAAATGCCATTGTAACTTTGGTCATTAAACAAATGGTTCTTAAGTCAAGGACTACCTGTATTTTTTTTTCAGAATATGCTAATTTACACAACTATTCCTGAGGCTCCAAGAGCAATGGAGCCTTTTGTCTTTCATTCTGTGCCGAAACTTGGGAAATCCCAACACACAAACACCTCAGATAGGTTTAATTTTCCACTGCCCGGCAAATAATGTTGCCTCTGTAACAGCATTCCGAAATTAAATAAAAATGTAATTCAACTTTGTAAGTGGTTGAAGCCTTTTAGCTAACTCTGAAATCTCAGAATCACCAAGTTGAATTATCACAAGATTTAATCATTACACATGGTTCCAAGAAGTCTTTTTATTACTGGCACCTGTGGAGTGCCTGCTAAAATGCTTTGGTTTAGCAAATGTCTATGGAGGTTCTCCATCATCCAGGTCCTGGTTGTCCCAAAGGTGCCCACCCCCCAAAATCAAGCTAGGGCTTATTGTTGGTGTAGGCCTTACTTTCGGGGATACACGGAATAATCAAAATAAAGTTAAACATTAAAAGCGGAATGATTTAGGATTAACACGTTTTAAATGCTTGATAAAATTACAGAATTGGAGGCTTTGCTAACCTCTGAGGGCAAGATGTTCCACAATGCAGGGGCAGGGGCAAACAAGGCCCTCTTCCCAGACCCTGCCAGTCAAAGATTTTGACTGACGGGGTCCGCAGCATGCCTTCCCTGCCTGAACGAGTGGGACGGGCTGATGTGATGGGGCGAAGCCGGTTCTGTAGGTAGCCTGACCCTATGCTATGTAGGCTTTTAAGGAATGAAGGAGAAACTTCCTGACAGTGAGGACAATTGACCAGTGGAACAGAAGTTGCCTCCAGAAATCGTGGGCACTCCATCACTGGAGCTCTTTAAGAAGAAGCTAGACATTCACCTGTCTGAGATGGTATAGCTTCTGCTTGAGCAGGGGGATGGACTAGACCAGGGCTTTTCAACCAGTGGTACGGGAACCACCTGTGGTACATTGGCACCTGGCAGGTGGTACGCGACCATCCTAGAAAAGTGGTAGCGGGGGAGGGGAATGAGCTGAACCGGTGGCAGCACCGCACAAGCCTGAGTGAGAGATGGCTGGAGCTGCAGGGCTGTCAGGGCTCAGTGGAAGCACCAGGATCAGCACCAGGCTCCAACTGGAGCTCGGCGCTGATTCTGGTGCTTCTGCTGAGCCCAGAAGAAGCGCCGATCAGCTGGAATGTTGCAGCCTCTCCAGGGTCTTGTGATTTATATTCAGATACTTGGCAACTGATTCATATTTATGACGGTCACAGTGTCCCGGTCATGTGAAGTGACCAAAACCTGCTGCAACTACCCAGCAGATTGGGGGGGGGAATAAAAACCAAACACCCCCCACCCCACGCCCGCTGCCAATCCTCAACAGAAATGCTCACAACAATGAAAACCTCGGACAGGAGGAAGAGTGCCGCTGGGCAGGCAGGTGTCTTGCTCGGCTGTGGCTTGGGGGGCACTTTTTTCAGTACCATTGTAACTTCGAACAGTCACTAAGCAAACTGTTGTAAGTCGAGGACTACCTGTACTTTATCACTTTTTCCCTCTTTTTGGGGGGCGGGTCATCAAGTTTTTGACATCTTGCTAGGTGACTGGTGGTACTCAGATGTTGCCATATCCTAAAAGTGATACAATGGGTGAAAAGGTTGAAAAGCCCTGGACTAGAAGACCTCCAAGGTCCCTTCCAGCTCTATTCTATTCTATTCCATTCCATTCTATTTTCTATTCTATTCTTTCCTGTTATTCTATTTTATTCTATTCTATTTTATTCTATATCATGGGTGCTCCATTACTGGAGCTCTTTAAGAAGAGGCTAGACAGTCACCTGTCTGAGATGGTGTAGGTTCTCCTGCTTGAGCAGGGGGATGGACTAGAAGATCTCCAAGGTCCCTTCCAGCTCTATTCTATTCTAAAGCGCCTTCTCACCACCTCCCTCACATTTCTCTGCCTCTGCACAGCTGGAGAGCTTGCTTCCCAAACCATTTCTTTTCTAGCCTTCTTTCTCCATCACTTCCTCCGCCGTCATGTGCAATCCCGCAAACTACCTTCAGATTGACACCTCCCTCTATGAACAATGCTAGAAATAAGCTAATAAAAAGGTGGGTGTTTTTTTTTCAAATGCCTGATTTTTGGCTAGGCAGGCGCATTTTCAAACCAAACACTAGATGGCAGACTGCTACCATTTTTATTTTTCTAATCCTGCTTTAAGATTGGTAATTTGTCAGATTTCCATTCAAAATGTTTAAAAATATAAGAAACTAGGTAGCCCAATCAATAACATTGCAAATGCAATTCGATAGAGATACTCCATTCCAGCAATTCAGGGTGATGTTTTCTTCATCAGTTTTGCTCAACTTGACCACTTTTAAGACGTGTGGACTTCAACTCCCAGAATTCCTCAGCCAGCCAACGCTGAGCAATTAAATCCCATTGATTTAAGGAATTTATTTTATATTGAGTAATGTAGCTCACTTTTGAGCAGCGATAAGATGCTGCGACTAAAGTGTTCCAATATCTCAGGGGCTGCCATAAAGAAGAGGGAGTCAAGCTATTCTTCAAAGCGTCTGAAGGCAGGACAAGAAGGAACGGATGGAAACTAATCAAGGAGAGAAGCAACCTAGAACAGTGGTTCTCAACCTTTTTAATGCCGCGACCCCAACCGGTCGTAAGTCGAGGACTAAACCGGTCATAAGTCGAGGACTAAGCCGGTCGTAAGTCGAGGACTAAACCGGTCGTACGTCAAGGACTACCCAACCGGTCGCAAGTCGAGGACTTTCCCTGCCCGGGAGCACTGCGCATGCGTGGTTCTGCCCCCTGCGCCGGCCGAGGCGTAGCTGGCAAGCGGCAGAGACGGAGCAGGCTAGCCACCAGCTGGCCCAGCCCAAGGGAGGTAAGGCACCCGCCGGAAAAGGGGGAAAAAATGGTGGACAAAAAAAATGGTGGACAAAAAAAACGGCGGACAGCCTTGCTTGGCGACCCGCATGAAATGGTCGATCGACCCCAAATGGGGTCCCGACCCACAGGTTGAGAACCACTGACCTAGAACTAAGGAGAAACTTCCTGACAGTGAGGACAATTAACCAGTGGAACAACCTGCCTCCAGAAGCTGTGAATGCTCCAACATTGGAAGTTTTTAAGAAGAGATTGGACAGCCATTTATCCGAAATGGTATAGGGTTTCTTGCCTGAGCAGGGGGTTGGACTAGATGACCTTCAAGGTCCCTTCCAACTTTACTATTATTATTAATATTATTAATATTATTAATATTATTAATATTATTAATATTATTAATATTATTAATATTATTATTATTATTAAATATGCAACAAGACTGCAGTTTTATGTATATTTACTACATCAAGATCATTGAATTCATGCGGCCGTTTATTTAGACTAAATAACCTCCAACTTGCAATAATTATCTCCGTCTAGAACAGACATAAGCAACCTTGGCTCTTTTGACTCGTGGACTTCAACTCCCAGAATTCCTGAGCCAGCCATGCTGAGGGGAAAGAGAATTTCCAAGCTGAGCCATGCTGACTCAGGAATTCTGGGAGTTGAAGTCCACGAGTCACAAAAGAGCCAAGGTTGCCTAGCCCTGGTCTAGAACAAATAAGCCACTGCGCAGGCTCAAAGGTTTGACTTGTCAGCGCCTGCGCAGATGCTCAGACATCAAGCTCCATTTAAAAAAAAAAAATAGCGGGAGCCAAACGGTCAGTGTTTGGAGCATGCGCAGTGGTGCCCTTCCGTCCCGCCTGCGGGAAAAGAGCGGGCTGTTATGGCGGCGCGCCGAGCTTGGTGCGGAGGAAGGGGCTCCTTTCTGGCTTTGGCCTTCGGCGTGACATTTCTGAAAATGCTCCTCATTCCGACATAGTAAGAGATCCGGATTCGTTATTTGTCTTTCGGCTGATTAAAAAGGCGCGCGGAGGCGGTGGGGGGAGGCGGAAGGTTCAATCGCCGCCATTGTAGATTCGGCTGTTCCCAGGGAGTTTCCCCCCCCGCCCTCCGCTGATAGTGCCCTTTCTGTGGCTGTTCCCGTGGCTGTCCTCCTCCCTCCGTGCTCTTCTTTGCTACCCTTCCAAGCTCCGCTGATCTATAGTCGGTGCGAGCCATGGTGGCTGGGGATGATGGAGGTTGTAGTGTTAACACTTCAAGGGGGAGTTGGAAAACAGGCAGTCCTCGGACTTACCACCACAACGGAGCCCAACATTTTTTGTTGCTAAGTGAAACATTGGTTTAAGTGAGTTTTGCCCCGTTTTACGACGTTTCGTGCCACGGTTGCTAAGCGAATCACTGCAGTTAAGTTAGCAACACCGTCGCTAAGTGAATCTGGCTCCCCCCATTGACTTTGTCAGAAGGTCGCAAAAGGGGATCACGTGACCCCGGGAGGCTGCAACCGTCATAAGTACGAGTCAGTTTCACCTGCAAAGGTCGTAAGTGTGAAAGAGGGTCCTAAGTCCCTTTTTTCCAGGGCCGTTGTAACTTTGAACGGTCACTAAATAAACTGTTGTAACTCGAGGGCTAAGCTGTATTACAAAATACAGTAGTGGCCAAAATTGTGGAAACCTTTTGGGAAAAGTGTATTTTTTGAGGTTTGATGGCTAATAACACCACCTCTTTTTCCATAAATGGAAAGATAATTTAATCAAGAATGTAATGCAACACAGTTTGTTCAATTATCTGGACTGCATTCTATGAAAGGTTAAAGCCAAATAACCAGAAAAATGAAGCACAACTTGCTTAGGTTGATCTCAGGTAGCTTTCCTTCCTCTGATGGTAGCCAATGAGCACGAGTGTTTAGAGAGCCAATCGGGCATCATCTTGTTTTGGCAATGAGCCAATCAGATCACAGTAGGATCCAGTTATTGATGTCATGTATTGAAGCCGAGAGGAGGACATTTGTCAGTGTGTTATTTGATCGCTATCCACTTGGTTGGGTTTTTTTGTGTTCTTTAATTTAGTGAGCTTGTAAAACGTCATAAAATTAAAGTCATGGTGCATAGAGTTGACTGGTGGCCCAGAAAGCGATGTAAAATACGTATTATTAAGTGAACAAGGCTACAGTTATAAAGACATTAGAAAAAAACTGGGTGGAAACTTAACCAAAGGTGGCATTTCTACTGTACACTTTTCCCAAAAGGTTTCCACAGTTTTGGCCACTCCTGTAGTTAACCTGACTAGTCTTTGTTTTATTGCTCAATAAAGTGGAAAACAAACTGGATGTGGAGAAACCTCTCTCTGGATACTAATGGTTAACTCCTTGTAGTCATTCCACAGATTTTGAAGTGCACAGGAATTGGCTTGCCATTACTCACAGCCTACCAGCCTCTCGGTGGTATTACGAGGTGAGTATCTTATCCTTTCATTGCATGAAATGTCCTTGGTTTGTAGAGCAGTGACTTGGCTTGGCTTGTCAGAAAGTCACAAAACCGTCATAAATACGAGTCAAGTTGCCAAGCGTCCGAATATTGACCGTGAGGATGCTGCAGTGGCTGTTAAGTGTGAAAAACTGTCATGAGACACTTTTTTCAGTGCCGCTGTATCTTCGGTCACTAAACAGACGGTTGTAAATTGAGGACTAGCTGTCTTTTCCTCCAAAATGGGGTGCTATTAGGAACTGTGCTCATGATACGGTTTCTGAATCTATCGAGAGAGATTGTTTAATTAGAAAGTTTGCTTGTTGTCGCCGGAAGCTGAACAAACCTCCCAAGCAGGCAATTGCAGTCTCTTTTGCCTGTCCTGTCAGCCTTCCTAGATTAAAAAAAAGTGAAGGTCTCTGACTGGTTTAGCCCAGCCAACTGATCCAGATCGTTCCCCTTTGCACAAACGAGAATAGCAACGACAGGCCGGCTTGCAATGGTTTGGGTAAGTCCCACTTTTAAACAGATTCCGGGCAATTCTTCCAATTCCTTGAATTCTGGGATTATTTTTTTTTAAAGGGAGTTTGCTAACTAATGTCATTTTAAAAGCTTCTTTGCTTTTTTGCAGCCTTTCCCCCCCCTTTTTTTTTTTTTAGATTGTTATCTTTTATTGTTGTAATCAATCATTGCGACTGAGAGCCGTTTTGGTCTAGTGCAGTGTTTCTCAACCTTGACAATTTTAAGGCATGTGGACTTCAACTCCCAGAATTCCACAGCCAGCAATGCTGGCTGTGGAATTCTGGGAGTTGAAGTCCACATGCCTTAAAATTGTCAAGGTTGAGAAACACTGGTCTAGTGGTTAAGGCATCAGGTTAGGAAACGGGAGTCTGGGAGTTCTAGGCCCACTTTAGGCGTGAAAGCTGGTTGGGTGACTTGAGCCAATCACCAGGAGATTGTGAGTTCTAGTTCTGCCTTAGGCATGAAAGCCGGTTGGGTGATTTTGGGCCAATCACCAGGAGACGGTGAGTTCTAGTTCCGCCTTAGGCATGAAAGTTGGCTGGCTGGCTTTGGGCCAATCACCAGGAGACTGTAAGTTCTAGTCCCGCCTTAGGCATGAACACTGGCTGGGTGACTTTGAGCCAATCACCAGAAGACTATGAGTTCTAGTCCCGCCTTAAGCATGAAAAATAAACTGAGTGACTTTGGGCCAATCACCAGGAGACAGTTCTAGTCCCGCCTTAGGCATGAACACTGACTGGGTGATTTTGGGCCAATCACCAGAAGACAATGAGTTTTAGTCCCACCTTAGGCATGAAAAACTGAGTGACTTTGGGCCAATCACCAAGAGACTGTCAGTTCTAGTCCCGCCTTAGGCATGAACACTGACTGGGTGATTTTGGGCCAATCACCAGAAGACTATGAGTTCTAGTCCCACTTTAGGCATGAAAAACTGAGTGACTGGGCCAATCACCAAGAGACTGTCAGTTCTAGTCCCGCCTTAGGCATGAACACTGACTGGGTGATTTTGGGCCAATCACCAGAAGACTATGAGTTCTAGTCCTGCCTTAGGCATGAAAAACAAACTGAGTGACTCTGGGCCAATGACCAAGAGACCGTGAGTTCGAGTCCCGCTTTACGCGTGAAACATTGGCTGGGTGACTTTGGGTCAATCACCAAGAGACTATGAGTTCTAGTCCCACCTTAGGCATGAAAGCCAGTTGGGTAACTCTGGGCCAATCGCCAGAAGACTATGAGTTCCATTCCCGCCTTAGGCATGAGAAACAGACTGAGTGACTTTGGGCCAATCGCCAAGAGACTTGTCAGTTCTAGTCCCACCTTAGGCACGAAAGCCAGTTGGGTGACTTTGGGCCAGTCACTCTCACAGGGTTGTCATTGTGGGGAAAGCAAGAGGAGGAAGAAATATTCGGTATCGTCGCTGCCTTCAGTTGCCGGACTCTAGGATTTTGTGACCTGGAGAGGATAACTAAAGTTTGAAATGTACCATCGACAGACGCCCTCTTCCTGTAGATTCTTATTGCTTATTGTTTTGTTTCTTAATTTCAGGCAACGTCTGAGTGGACCTTGGATTACCCTCCTTTTTTTGCCTGGTTCGAGCGTATGCTTTCCTACGCTGCCGTCTACTTTGACAAAGAGATGCTGTCCGTTCAGAACCTCAACCATTCCAGCCAAATGACCGTTCTTTTCCAAAGGCTCTCGGTGATCGCTACGGACACGCTCTACATCTATGCTGTGTACCAGTAGGTGGTTGTGTCTTTATTTGAGGGGGCCTAGGCCTGGAGGAAAGGGGATGAGAGAGCACTGATGGTGACTATCCTGGTCTTTACCTGATATTTCCCAAAATACGGGTCGTCCTCGACTTACGAACATAATTGAGCCCAAAGTTTCCGTTGCTAAGTTGTTAGGTGAATTTTGCCCCATTTTACCATTTTTCTTGCCCCGATTATTAAGTGAATCGTTAAGTTAGGAAGACGGTCATTAAACGAATCTGGCTTTCCCCCCCTTGACTTTGCTTGTCAGAAAGTCGCAAAAGGGGATCACATGCAACTGTCATAAGTACATGCCAGTTGCCAGGCATCTGAATTTTGATCAAGTGACCCTGGGAATGCTGCAATGGCCGTAAGTGTAAAACAAAGGTCATGTCACTTTTTTCACTATTGTAACCTTGAACAGTGGCTAAACAAATGGTCGTAAATTGAGGACTATCTGTAATTGGGAAGATGGAAGGAACGTAGGTATTTTTGCTCGATAAACTGTACCTGTCCCGTAAGAGGCATGCATGCGAGATTTGTGGGTCTTGATTTTCTTGTTCCAGATGCTGCAATTGTGTGAGTGGGAAGCAAGGTGGAAAAGACCCATTGGAAAGCCCGCCGTTTGTTCTTTCTGTCCTTCTGCTGTGGAATTTTGGTCTCTTAATTGTAGATCGTATCCTTGCCTTCTGGTTGCTTCTGAAGTGACTGATGCATTAACCAAATATCCCAGGAGGGGCAAGAAACAACTTTGGTGTACGTTTTGATCGTTTGAATCTATTAGGGTTTGATTTTTTAGAACAAGGCAGAATTGTATTTAAATTGGAAAAGCCTCATGGCTTAGAGTAATTTTTCTAAAGCAGATGGACTTCCTTAAATCAATCTCAGATATTCACTTTCAATACAACGGTTTCCTGTTCGGATTCCTGCTGCTTTCTATTGCACGATTATTCCAGGTAGTGTATAGTCCTTCCCTCCACTCTCCCTCTCTCACCCCTCCCTTTCTTTACACATACGTACATACATATAATATACATATAATATACATATAATATACATATAGAGATTAGATAGATAGATAGATACATAGATACATAGATAGATACATAGATAGATAGATAGATAGATAGATAGATAGATAGATAGATAGATAGATAGATAGATAGATAGATAGATAGATGGATAGAGCTGAAGAAGCTTCTTGGACGAGAAGCGAAACGTCTTCAAAGAAAACAGATATATAGAGATAAGAGACAGACAGACAGACAGATAGATAGATAGATAGATAGATAAAATAGTTTTGAAGATACGAGTCTCGGGTATATTCATATTCAAAAACTAAAACACAGATCACCGAGACCAAGGAATTTATTTAAAAACTTAGCTTTCGTCAGCAGCGAAACCTGATTCTCAATCCTGGCTAGAACTCTGACGATGTCAGCAGTCGCTGACGAAAACTAAGTTTTTAAATAAATTCCTTGGTCTTGGTGATCTGTGTTTTAGTTTTTGAATAGATATAGATATACATATAGATATACATATAGATATACATATGGATAGATGGATGGATAGATAGATAAAATAGTTTTGAAGATACGAGTCTCGGGTATATTCATATTCAAAAACTAAAACACAGATCACTAAGACCAAGGAATTTATTGAAAAATTAGCTTTCGTCAGCAGCGAAACCTGATTCTCAATCCTGGCTAGAACTCTGACGATGTCAGCAGTCGCTGACAAAAACTAAGTTTTTAAATAAATTCCTTGGTCTTGGTGATCTGTGTTTTAGTTTTTGAATAGATAGATAGATAGATAGATAGATAGATAGATAGATAGATAGATAGATAGATAGATAGATAGATAGATAGATAGATAGATACGAGAGATACGAGAGATACGAGAGATACGAGAGATACGAGAGATCTATATATATATCTATATATATGGATATAGATAGATGTATAGCATACATACATTATATATGCACACATACACATATATACACATACATACTCTTTTACTTCTTCCTCTTCCTATTGTCTCCACAACAACCACCCTGTGAGGTGGGCTGGGTTGAGAGAGAAAGGAAGTGGCCTAAGGCAGGACTAGAACTTACCGTCTCCTAGTNTCCCCTCCCCCCTCCCTCCCCCCCCCCAACTTCCCAGAGCCAATCACAGGGTTAACAATACAATAACCATACTCTGTCTAACATTAATCACTATTAGATTAACAAATCTATAACATCCTTTAACTCTCTTTTAAACAGACATATTAAACACAATAATTGTAACATCTTATTGCTAATTATAGATAAAAAATAAACTACATTAACACTCTATAGTTTACTCAAAAAAACAAATGAAACTTTTTAGTTCCATATTTACTCTCAATATCATCTATCCATCTTCTCCAAACCAAAATATATCTTTCTTGTGAATAATCCTTCACATAGGCAAAAATCTTAGCCATTTCTGCTGAATTTGAAACTTTGAATACCCAATCTTCTATAGTGGGCAAACGTTCCGTTTTCCAACATTGAGCTACTAGTAACCTTGCAGCAGTTATCAAATTCAACATCAAATCCATTTCTTTTTTATCCAGATCTTCCATAATACCCAGCAAAAATATCTGCGGCTTAAACTTTTATCTTTTTCTTCAAAATATTTTGAATATTCCACCATATCTTTATCCAGAATGCTTTTACCCCCCTGCATGTCCACCACATATGGAAATAAGTTGCGTCTAAGTTTCCACATCTCCAACACTTGGGTTGTAGATTAGGATACATGCAGGACAATTTTTGAGGATCCAAATGCCACCTCCTCTTCCTGTAGATTCTTATTGCTTATTGTTTTGTTTTTTAATTTCAGGCAACTTCTGAGTGGACCTTGGATTACCCTCCTTTTTTTGCCTGGTTCGAGCGTATGCTTTCCTACGCTGCCGTCTACTTTGACAAAGAGATGCTGTCCGTTCAGAACCTCAACCATTCCAGCCAAATGACCGTTCTTTTCCAAAGGCTCTCGGTGATCGCTACGGACACGCTCTACATCTATGCTGTGTACCAGTAGGTGGTTGTGTCTTTATTGGAGGGGGCCTAGGCCTGGAGGAAAGGGGATGAGAGAGCACTGATGGTGACTATCCTGGTCTTTACCTGATATTTCCCAAAATACAGGTCGTCCTCGACTTACGAACATAATTGAGCCCAAAGTTTCCGTTGCTAAGTTGTTAGGTGAATTTTGCCCCATTTTACCATTTTTCTTGCCCCGATTATTAAGTGAATCGTTAAGTTAGGAAGACGGTCATTAAACGAATCTGGCTTCCCCCCTTGACTTTGCTTGTCAGAAGGTCGCAAAACGGGATCACATGCAACTGTCATAAGTACATGCCAGTTGCCAGGCATCTGAATTTTGATCAAGTGACCCTGGGAATGCTGCAATGGCCGTAAGTGTAAAACAAAGGTCATGTCACTTTTTTCACTATCGTAACCTTGGAACAGTGGCTAAAGAAATGGTCGTAAATTGAGGACTATGTGTAATTGGGAAGATGGAAGGAACGTAGGTATTTTTGCTCAATAAACCATACCTGTCCCGTAAGAGGCATGCATGCGAGATTTGTGGGTCTTGATTTTCTTGTTCCAGATGCTGCAATTGTGTGAGCGGGAAGCAAGGTGGAAAAGACCCACTGGAAAGCCCGCCGTTTGTTCTTTCTGTCCTTCTGCTGTGGAATTTTGGTCTCTTAATTGTAGATCGTATCCTTGCCTTCGAGTAGCTTCTGAAGATATAAGGTTGCTGGAATTGGGTATGTCTAGTTTAACGAAGAGAAGGATTATGGGTGACATGATAGCAGTGTTGCAATATCTCAGGGGCTGCCCCAAAGAAGAGGCAGTCAAGCTGTTCTCCAAAGCACCTGAAGGCAGGACGAGAAGCAACGGATGGAAACTAACCAAAGAGAGAAGCAACCTAGAACTAAGGAGAAACTTCCTGACAGTTAGAACAATTAACCAGTGGAACAACCTGCCTCCAGAAGCGGTGAATGCTCCAACACTGGATGTTTTTAAGAAGAGACTGGACAGCCACTTGTCTGAAATGGTATAGGGTCTCCTGCTTGAGCAGGGGGTTGGACTAGATGACCTCCAAGGTCCCTTCCAACTCTGTTATTCTGTTATTTGTCTTTCTGCTAAAGGAGGACGCTGTGAAAACCTCAAGGAATACCCTCTCACCCCATAGGGCAGGTTTGGGGTGTAAGTCCCAGTACTTTAGGCCAGGTGCAAAAAGAATTTGAAAAGAAATAATAGCAATAACTTTCTGTAAAGTCACCAGGAAGCCAAATAGGATAGGTTTCCTACCTGATCAGGGGGTTGGACTAGATGACCTCCAAGGTCCCTTCCAACTTTATTATTATTCTTGATACTGATGCATTAACCAAATATCCCAGGAGGGGCGAGAAACAACTTTGGTGTACGTTTTGATGGATTGAATCTATTAGGGTTTGATTTTTTAGAACTAGGCAGAATTGTATTTAAATTGGAAAAGCCTCTTGGCTTAGAGTAATTTTTCTAAAGCAGATGGACTTCCTTAAATCAATCTCAGATATTCACTTTCAATACAATGGTTTCCTGTTCGGATTCCTGCTGCTTTCTATTGCACGATTATTCCAGGTAGTGTATAGTCCTTCCCTCCACTCTCCCTCTCTCACCCCTCCCTTTCTTTACACATACGTACATACATATAATATACATATAATATACATAGATAGATAGATAGATAGATAGATAGATAGATAGATAGATAGATAGATAGATAGATGTGGATAGATGGATAGAGCTGAAGAAGCTTCTTGGACGAGAAGCGAAACGTCTTCAAAGAAAACATATATAGAGATAAGAGATAGACAGACAGACAGACAGATAGATAGATAGATAGATAAAATAGTTTTGAAGATACGAGTCTCGGGTATATTCATATTCAAAAACTAAAACACAGATCACCGAGACCAAGGAATTTATTTAAAAACTTAGCTTTCGTCAGCAGCGAAACCTGATTCTCAATCCTGGCTAGAACTCTGACGATGTCAGCAGTCGCTGACAAAAACTAAGTTTTTAAATAAATTCCTTGGTCTTGGTGATCTGTGTTTTAGTTTTTGAATAGATAGAGATAGATATACATATAGGTATACATATAGATATACATATGGATGGATAGATAGATAAAATAGTTTTGAAGATACGAGTCTCGGGTATATTCATATTCAAAAACTAAAACACAGATCACTGAGACCAAGGAATTTATTGAAAAATTAGCTTTCGTCAGCAGCGAAACATAGATAGATAGATAGATAGATAGATAGATAGATCTATATATCTATATATCTATATATCTATATATATGGATATAGATAGATGTATAGCATACATACATTATATATGCACACATACACATATATACACATACATACTCTTTTACTTCTTCCTCTTCCTATTGTCTCCACAACAACCACCCTGTGAGGTGGGCTGGGTTGAGAGAGAAAGGAAGTGGCCTAAGGCAGGACTAGAACTTACCGTCTCCTAGT
>NW_015389201.1:59961-63011 GCF_001527695.2 Protobothrops mucrosquamatus | reverse complement strand
TATATATCTATATATATGGATATAGATAGATGTATAGCATACATACATTATATATGCACACATACACATATATACACATACATACTCTTTTACTTCTTCCTCTTCCTATTGTCTCCACAACAACCACCCTGTGAGGTGGGCTGGGTTGAGAGAGAAAGGAAGTGGCCTAAGGCAGGACTAGAACTTACCGTCTCCTAGTGATATGGGGCCAAAGTCACCCAGCCAGCTTTCATGCCTACAGTGGAACTAGAATTCCCAGTATTTCTATTACAATGAACCACGCACAAAAAAAATCTGAATCTTGAGAAGTTCCTACGTTGTTTTTGCTAAACTCTACACAAGGCCCCAACATCCTCATCCCCAACCCCTTGGCCAGCACGCTTTGATAAAGACGACGGGTGCTTGTTTATCTTAACTCTTAGCTCTTCTCATCTTCCCCCCCTGCCCCCATTCCTTTTCAGAAAAGATACTTAGAAGGCGCTTTCCTCTTTGCTGCCCTCCTGCACTTCAAGCACATTTACCTCTATGTGGCCCCAGCCTATGGCGTCTATCTGCTCCAATCTTACTGCTTCGCTGAAAATAATCCAGGTAACGTTGCTGACAGTTCCACACCTTGAAGGCAAAAAGGTTGGATTCTAGTACAGGCAGTCCTCAACTTACAGTGGTTCATTTAGTGACCGTTCAAAGCTACAACGGCACGGAAGAAAGTGACTTATGACCATTTTTCACACGACCGTGGTAGCATCTCCACGGTCACATGGTCAAAATTCAGACGCTTGACAACCGACTCATATTTATGACAGTATACCGGGTCACGTGATCCCCTTTCTGACGGCTTTCTGACAAGCCGAGCCAATAGGGGGAACGCCAGATTCCCTTAACATCCGTGTTACTTACTTATCAACTGCAGTGATTCACTTGGCAACTGTGGGAAGAAAAGTCATAAAATGGGGCCAAACTCACTTGACAAATGTCTCACTTAGCGACATAAAGGTTGGGCTCAATTTTGGTCGTAATTCGAGGACTACCCATATCTCCTCATGTGATCAACATTTGGGCCCTTGGCAACCGGCCTGTATCCCAGGGTCACTCCTCTGACGGTTGACCTGTCCTGAGAACATGTGATCCCACTTTTGTGACCGTCAGACAAGCAAAGCCAATGGGGGATCCAGATTCCCTTAACGGCCACGTTGCTAACTTAACAGCTGCAAGGATTCACTTAACATCTGTGGCAGGAAAGGTCGTAAAATGGGGCAAAACTCACTGAACGGCCTTGCTTTATCAAGGGAAATTTTGGGTTCCATTGCGGTCGTAAGTCGAGGATTACCGCAAGGTCTTAGTTTAGAAAGGTGGTCTGGTCTGTCGCTGGCAGGTTTGAAATCATCTATTATCATCATTCTAGCTCTCATTGTGTCTAGATGGATCTCTTCGATGGCGCAGTTTCAGTTTTCTCCGCTTAATCAGTCTGGGATTCATTGTCTGCCTTGTTTCTGCCATTTCGCTGGGACCATTTTTGGTTTGGGTAAGGAACCCCTCTCTTTATTTTTTTCCTGAAAGAATTTTTGAGAAAGTTCCTCAAGTTACGGCATCGTCAACACGCCGTTGGGAGTTGGGCAAATAGAACAAATTTGAATGAATCAATAAACATAAATAAATGCATTGAGTTTTCAAAACCAACTAACGCAAAGTAGCAATATTCCAAACATAGCAGGGTTTAAAATGTAGATCGGGGTGAGTTGCTTCTTGGTCTAAATCAGTACGGTTGTTTTATAAAGTTCGTTGTTTTATCCATGAGAATAAAATACAGAACGGTAAAACAGACAAAATGTAAGAAAATAAAAAAAAAATCATTCAGCTGTAACTACGTCAAAAAAAAGAGAAAAAAATAGCGTACAAAAAAGGAGGAAAAAGCGGTATCTTAAATTTAACATTCAACATGTAGGATCCAACCTGGTTTGAGTGCTGTGAAACAAAAGAAAAAAGCAATAAATTCTCCTAAATCAGTGTTTTTCAAACTTAATAATAATAATAATAATAATAGTAATGGTAAAGTTGGAAGGGACCTTGGAGGTCATCAAGTCCAACCCCCTACTCAGGCAGGAAACCCTATACCATTTCAGACAAATGGCTGTCCAGTCTCTTCTTAAAAACCTCCAGTGTTGGAGCATTCACAGCTTCTGGAGGCAGGTTGTTCCACTGGTTAATTGTTCTAACTGTCAGGAAGTTTCTCCTCAGTTCTAGGTTGCTTCTCTCCTTGGTTAATTTCCATCCGTTGTTTCAACCCTCAGAAGGGGTGGATGTCAGCTTGGCTAGTTGGGGAATTCTGGGAGTGGAAGTCCACACACCTTAAATACGCCACTTTTGAGGAAAAAAAACACTGATCTAAATAGAACGAAGAGAAGGTTAATAACAATTTTTCTCCAATTTAGGGTCAGCTTCCTCAAGTTTTCTCTCGCCTTTTCCCATTCAAACGGGGCCTCTGCCATGCCTACTGGGCCCCAAACGTTTGGGCCGTGTACAACTCCATTGACAAAATGTTGTCAGTCCTTGGTAGGTATCTTAATCCTTTCTGTCTGTCTGTCCTTCCATCCATCCATCCAGCCATTTTATTTGACATGGACACCACAACCTCACTTCAGTCAATTCGGGGGGGGGGGGGTTCCACAGTATAAAAATCAAAAGCAGTCATGAAGGGGCCATAGTTCCCCCATGCTGGCTGAGGAATTCTGGGAGCTGAAGTCCACAAGTCATGAAGGGCCCATAGTTACCCCATGCTGGCTGAGGAATTCTGGGAGTTGAAGTCCACAAGTCATGAAGGGCCCATAGTTACCCCATGCTGGCTGAGGAATTCTGGGAGTTGAAGTCCACAAGTCATGAAGGGCCCATAGTTACCCCATGCTGGCTGAGGAATTCTGGGAGTTGAAGTCCACAAGTCATGAAGGGCCCATAGTTACCCCATGCTGGCTGAGGAATTCTGGGAGTTGAAGTTCACAAGTCATGAAGGGCCCATAGTTACCCCATGCTGGCTGAGGAATTCTGGGAGTTGAAGT
>NW_015389201.1:55933-59432 GCF_001527695.2 Protobothrops mucrosquamatus | reverse complement strand
AATTCTGGGAGTTGAAGTCCACAAGTCATGAAGGGCCCATAGTTACCCCATGCTGGCTGAGGAATTCTGGGAGTTGAAGTTCACAAGTCATGAAGGGCCCATAGTTACCCCATGCTGGCTGAGGAATTCTGGGAGTTGAAGTCCGCAAGTCATGAAGGGGCCAAAGTTTTCCCCATGCTGGCTCAGGAATTCTGAGAGTTGAAGTCTGCAAGTCATGAAGGGCCCATAGTTCCCCCATGCTGGCTCAGGAATTCTGGGAGTTCAAGTCCGCAAGTCATAAAAGGGCCAAGTTTGAAGACCCCTGCTCTACGGGCAGGTTTGTTTTCTTGCAGATGTTTTCTGACCCCACTAGGTAACATCATCAGTGCTAGAAGGAAGTGGAGTTTGCTCTCTGTTTGTATACACGTGGCTTGCTCTGTCAGTGTTGGTCGGAGTCATCTTGGCGATTCCTTGATTAGGCAGCTGTTTACTGTTCACTTGTCCCAAAGGTGCTTTTTTCAGGAGGCAACTGGACTTTCTTGTTTTTCTTTGAAGACGTTTTGCTTTTCATCCAAGAAGCTTCTTCAGCTCTGAAGAAGCACCTTTGGGACAACCACAACCTATGGATGACTGAGAATCTCCACAGACATTTACTGTTAACTTAGTTGTCTGCATGGATAGGTCCTTGATTAGGATATTGTTTAATTCTTGATCGTTTGTCTTGGTGTTAATCTCTGCACGTAGAGGCGTTGATTGCTAGAGAGGAGACGGTTTAGTCAAGCAGGTTTTGGTTTGAGTGAATCCCACTCCCTGGTAGCATAGATGAGATTAACTAGTTTGGTACTGAAACGTCTGCAAGAAAACCAGCAAGGACCCCACAATCGTTCTCCTCCTCCTCCTCCTCCTCCCCACTAGCACTGATGAGATTAACTAGTTTGGTAGTGAAATGCCTGCAAGAAAACCACCAAGCTCGGAGAGCACCAAGGACCCCATAGTCATCCTACTACTACTATTCACACACAAACACACACACCTAGCACTGAAAATTTACCTACTTGAGCAAGTAAACATTTGCAGGAAAACCACCAAGCTCAGAGAACATCCAGGACCCCACAGTCCTCTACACACACACACACACACACCCCTTCTAGCACTGAAAATGTTACCTACTTGAGTACTTAAACATTTGCAAGAAAATCACCAAGCTCAGAGAGCACCCACAGTCCTCCTCCTCTATACACATGCACACACACACACACACACACCTTCTAGCACTGAAAATGTTACCTACTTGAGTAATTAAACATTTGCAAGAAAATCACCAAGCTGAGAGAGCACCCACAGTCCTCCTCCTCTATACACATACACACACCTTCTAGCACTGAAAATGTTACCTACTTGAGTAATTAAACATTTGCAAGAAAATCACCACGCTCAGAGAGCACCCAGGACCGCACAGTTGTCGTCGTCCTCCTCCTCTTCACACACACACACACACACCTAACACTGAAAATGTTACCACTTGAGTAATTAAACATTTGCAAAAAAAAAAAAAAACCCCACCAAGCTCAGAGAGCACCCAGGATCCCACAGTCATCTTCCTCTATACACACACACACACACCTATCACTGAAAATGTTACCTACTTGAGTAATTAAACATTTGCAAGAAAAGCACCAACCTCAGAAAGGACCAAAGATCCCTAGAAATCTATGTCAGATTGCTCGACTCTGCACCTGAGCTCATTAACAGATTTCCTCTTTGACTTTCCAGGGCTGAAGTATCAATTGCTTGATCCTGCAAAAGTGCCCAAGGCAGCCATGACTGGAGGGCTGGTTCAGGAATTTCAGCACAGTGTCCTGCCTTCTGTGACCCCACTAGCAACCTTGTGCTGTACCGCCGTCTCCATGCTGGTAAGCATAAACCATTATCGCCCTTGTGCTGTTAAATTGTTTAATTTCCTCTGAACCAAATCTGTTGAATTTCGGTACACTCCCATCTCGTATCCGTCCAGAACAGTGTTTCTCAACCTTGACAATTTTAAGGCATGTGGAATTCTGGGAGTTGAAGTTCACATGCCTTAAAATTGTCAAGGTTGAGAAACACTGGTCCAGAATCTCCTTAAAAATAACTGACTCTGCTCTTAACTTGACAGGCTCTGCCTTGCCACAATTCTCAGGCAAAAATTTTCCTTGGCGGGCGTTAGAGTAAAGAAAATAAAAAGTTCTAAATATTACTGTGCCTGATTCTTACAGAAGCATAAAACATTAAAGTGGAAGGTCCTTTTTTCCCCCCTGTGCAGGTAATGGAGATTTGGCCCGATGTCAAAAGTTGGGCTAAAACATTGCATCCGGTCTTGGAAAATCTGTTAGTCCCAGTTAGATTTTTTTTTCTATCTAAACCAGAGTTCCCCAACATTTTGCCTTTGCAGACTGCCCGCTACTCATGTGAGTGGGGATGTGCATGCGCCTGTGCTCGCCCCCCAACTTCCGCGGCCCGATTCCAAAAGGCTCAAGGCCTGGTAGTGACCCAGGAATTGGGGAAGCCCTGGTCTAAACCACATCCTTCTCAAATTGATCAGCTTATATATAGTTGGTGAGATGAAGAAGAATTTGGGCAAACGCCAGGAGACAGTGAAAGACAGCCCCACCCCAGCTTGCTATGGTCCGTGGGGATCGCCAAGGGTCAGACATGATGTCAACATCCAGCTCGAGAATCCAAATAAAACCACAGATAAGAAGCAGCATACCCCACAGCTGTATAATGGGCAGAGCAAGAAGCTCAGAAGGAATTCTCTCTAGCTTCCCAGACTGAAAAGGGAGACAGCAGGAGATTTGTATTTTCAAACTTGCAAGATTCTATTACTGTTGCCTTAAAGTAAAATTAGCTTGTCTGATTATGTTTACTGTCTGATCTACCTGGGAAGGCTTGCTGGCTTGCTTACTAGTGTAGTGTAGTGTAGTAGTATATATTTAATTTATTATTTAATTACTTTAATTAATTTTTATTTAATTTAATTTTTTTGTTTAATTTTATTTATTTAGTTTAATTTTTAATTTAATTTATTATTTACTTTTATTTATTTAACTAGCTGTACCCGGCCACGCGTTGCTGTGGCTCAGTCTGGTAAAAGCGGGTGTTGCTTTTACGTCCAACAGATGGCGCTGTTTTTCAAAAAAAAGCATGTTTTTACCTGTCACAGGTGTGACATCTATATAATATAGGTATATAAAAACACGTGCATATTTGAATGCAAAGTTGTGTCAAAATTTCAAAGCAATCGGTGAAGAACTTTCGGAGGTTTAAGATTTTGAACAAAGGGAGAGACTTCCGGTGGCAGGCGATTTCGTCGGTCGCAGCTGTTTGCTGCCTCCCGCCTGTTTTGCGTAAAAGCCGGTTTGACAGCCAGCACCAGCTGTCAAACGGCTTGATACCTTTCCCCTGGGCATAAGGGGATAGGTGAGCTGCCCGGGGTAGGAGTTGAGTTCCCGAGTCGTCCTATATGGACGATGTAGGTGAG
>NW_015389201.1:46770-54291 GCF_001527695.2 Protobothrops mucrosquamatus | reverse complement strand
TTTGGGAAGTCCGGGGGGTGGGGGGATGGGATATAACATTGTGTAATATCTGTGATGTATTTCTTTTTTTTATGATGAAAACAATAAAATTTTATATTGAAAAAAAAAAAAGATTTTGAACAAAGGAACATTTACATTTTTATTTATATAGATTTTATTTAATTTATTGGCCGCCCAACTTACCACAGCATAACTCTGGGCGGGTTACAATATTATTATGATGCTAGCACAAACAACAACGAGCAGGGCTGATCCTTTTCTCCTCCTCCCCCCCCCCCCGGGGCTGATTGTGGTTTTTAAAAACATATGAAGCAGCAGCATTCGAAAATGCCACCTCCCGTGCCCCCACAATTCTGCCAACTTTTTCTGTGATCCCACGGAACATGTAAACGTGGACTAAATGAGTCTTGTCTTACGAGTTCTGCTCCATTCGTTTTACCGAAGAATGGAGCTCCTTCAACCGGAAGTAGAGATGACCGTTGGTTTTGGATCCGGGTATCCAACCTTGGCGATTTTAAGACTTGGGGTTGGGTACCCCTGATCTAAAGACATCCAACGTTTGAAGGCACCTTCTCTAGGGCACTGGTGACGAACCTATGGCACTGGTGCCAGAGGTAGCACTCAGAGCCCTCTCTGTGGGCATGCGCGCCGTCGCCCCAGTCCTAGGCCTTCAGCTGGGGTTTATAAAATCTTTTCGCTTTAGGTCTCTGCCGCCGTGTGCAAAAAAAAAAAGGTTCAATCAATCAGTCAATTTCAACTTCTCGCAGGGAAAAAAAGATCTTGCAAAGTTGGAATTGACTGATTGATTGAACTTTTTAGTCCCACCCAGTCTGCCGTTACCACTGCAGCCATGCCCACCCAATGGGCCACACCTAGCCAATGAGCCACACCCACCTGGCACCCGACAACGCATAAGTGGGTTTTGGGTTGCAGTTTGGGCATTCGGTCTCTAAAAGGTTCACCATCACTGCTCTAGGGCATGACAGAAAAGGGAGGCCTCCATTGACTGATGACCTGCTTAATGGTGGAAGACCCACTGAAGCTCTGTTTCTGCCTGTTATTTCTAGCCTTCTGTTTTCTGTCTTTGGTTTAAACCCCAAGGGCCCCGAGGATTCCTGAGGTGCTTGGTTCTCTGTGCACTAAGCTCCTTCCTGTTTGGTTGGCACGTCCATGAGAAAGCCATTCTCCTCGCCATTCTTCCTTTGAGGTAAGGGAGCGGTCATTGCTGATTACCAAGGAAAAAGCATTGTGAGTGGGGAAGAGAGCTATTGAAACCTTACATGGCATAGGGCCAGGCTACCTACGGAACTGGCTTCACCCCATCACATCAGCCTGTCCCACTTGTTCGGGCAGGGAAGTGTTCAAGCATGCACAGTCTTATTGCACTGAGCTAACCCAGGAATAAACACAGTAAACAGCAGTCTATATCAAATGGTGGTTTATATTACACTATCTACAATATTGTACACCAGGAACAATATACATACAGTACACATGATAATACAGCAGTTACAGCAGGAAACGGATCAGACAGACAGACAGACATACATTCCAGCAAAAATATACTCAGGCTCTTAAAGGGATACAGACCCTGCTTGCTCTTAAAGAGGCACAGACCCTGCTGAGTCATTCCTATCATTGCATCATCCATCTTACATTACATCGTACATCTCACATTATACAAGCTGGTTAGCTGTTCAATTATTACCTTGCCCCTGCATGCTGCGGACCCTGTCAGTCAAAGAATTCCGACTGGCAGGATGTGGGAAGAGGGCCTTCTCTGTCTCTGCCCCCCCCCCCCCGCATTCTGGCACATCTTGCCCTCAAGAGGTTAGCAAAGCCCCCAATTCTGTAGTTTTATCAAGCATTTAAAACATGTGCATCCTAAACCATTCTGCTCTTAATGTTTAACTTGATTTTGATTATATTGCACACTGCCCAGAGGACAAGCCATTGAGAAATGCAACATAAGAAGGAAGGGAGAGGAGAGGAGAGGGAGAGAGAGAAAAAGAAAAGAAAGAAAAAAGAGAGAGAGAGAAAGAGAAGGTCATAATGGGCCCGACCATAAATATCAACCACAAGCAATGCAGTGGAAGCTTGGAGCTGGGGATGGTTCCAGCTTTTCTAAGGATCCAGACATGCCACAGCTCTTCCTTCGCTGACTCTGGAACCAGGGCAGATCTCTGCTAGAACAGTCCCCAAACTAGTCAGAACAATAAAGCAGTTGGTGAAGAACCCGAAGCTAAAACTTATGACTTAACGGCTACAATTGAACCCAAATTTTCTGTTGCTCAAGGAGTTTTGCCCCCACTTTATGACCGTTCTTGCCACACTTGTTAAGTGAATCGCTAAAGCTGTTAAATCAGTAACACAGTTTTTAAGTGAATCTGGCTTCCCCATTAACTTGGCTTGTTAGAAAGTCACAAAAAGGCGATCACCACCTTTGTAGCATCCCCGGGGTCCAAATTCGAATACTTGGCAACTGGCTCCTATTTATGACGGTTTGCAGTGTCCCGGGATCGTGCGATCTCTTTTTGCGACCTTCTGACAGGCGAAGTCAATGGGGGAAGCCAGATTTGCTTAACAGCTATGTTATTAATTTAACAACTGCAGGGATCCACTTAACGACGGTGGCAAGAAAACTCGCAAAACGGGGCAAAATTCCCTTAGCAACTCTCTCGCTTAGCAACGAAATTTTTGAGCTCAGTTGTGGCTAATAAGTCAAGGACTACCTCTATTGTGGTATCGGTGAATGAGCGTGACAAAAACAGATTCCACTCTTGAAATATTCCTTTTTTTATTATTATTGTTCTGTTCTCAGCTTTCTGTCTGTGGAGAGGTCAAGAGATGCTGGTATTTACCTCATACTGTCCACTACGGGCCATTTTTCCCTCTTCCCACTGCTGTTTACCGCACCAGGTATATTTAATTTCTTTGTTATTTGCAAAAAGAAAAAAAATGGCTTTGATATAGGTCGTCCTCAACTTATCACCCTAATTGGGACTGGGGTTTCTATTCTAAGTTGCAGTCATCAGTCGAATCACCCGATTTTACGACCATTTTTTCAAACAGTCGTAAGTCAGGTCACCATGGTTCCTAGTGAATCCAGCTTCTCCAACAGCATTTTTTTCCCCACAAATAAGCAAAAAAAAAAAAGTTGCAAATTGTAGTCGTGGGGCCACACAATGCTGCAACCAGTTGTAAATCCGAGTCAGTTGCCAAGCACTTGAATCGTGTATACACTGGGACAGGACTGATTGGTCATGGATTGACATGTATGACCTAGTCTAGGGGTAGGCAACCTTGGCTCTTTTATGACTCGTGGACTTCAACTCCCAGAATTCCTGAGCCAGCCATGCTGAGGGGAAAGGGAGAGGTTTCCAAGCTGAGCCATGCCGGCTCAGGAATTCTGAGAGTTGAAGTCCACGAGTCATGAAGGGGCCATAGTTCCCCCATGCTGGCTCAGGAATTCTGGTAGTTGAAGTCCACAAGTCATGAAGGGGCCATAGTTCCCCCATGCTGGCTCAGGAATTCTGGGAGTTGAAGTCCACGAGTCATAGAAGAGCCAAGGTTGCCTACCCCTGGCCTAGCCGTAGATAAAATTGGTGCGGGCTCTACTTAAATCAATGCCATGGGATTTTGTTCAGGCTAGTAACTCATCCTCTTCTACATGGAAATACAGACTTGATGCAAGCACTACCAAACCGTAGGGCAAATCTGGACCCAGTCTGGTGTTGTGGTATACAATCCTAGGCTGCATTGACAGAGGGATAGAATCAAGATCACGAGAAGTGTTAGTACCACTTTACAATGCCTTGGTAAGACCCCACTTAGAATAGTGCAACCAAGTTTGGTCCCCACGATGTAAAAAAGATGTTGAGACTCTAGAAAGAGTGCAGAGAAGAGCAACAAAGATGATCAGGGGACTGGAGGCTGAAACATAGGAAGAACAGTTGTAGGAATTGAGTATGTCCAGTTCAATGAAAAAAGGAATAGGGCTGACATGATAGCAATGTTCCAGTATCTCAGGGACTGCCACAAAGTGTATACACAGCATAATACAGGATACATAAATGGGAATACTTCCTCGCAATACATCTGCCATGGAATTTGCTGCTACAAAATCTTTGTTGTTGTTGTTTTGTTTCTTTCAGAGCTGCCCATTAAAATATTGCTGATGCTCCTCTTTTCAGTGTACAGTTTCTCCTCCCTGAAGGTCCTGTTCAGGTAAGAAGGAAATCATTTTATAAATAAAGAGAAGAACCTTCTCCATTGCCAAGCGATCTGGTTTTGCACACTTGTCCCATCTTAGGGATGGTTAAACTACCAATAAAGGAGGATATCTGTAGCTCAGGATTGAAATGAGGGGTCCTTGGTCATCTCTGCTTGTTTTCTTATAGATGTTTCATCGCCCAACTAGGTAACATCATCAGTGCTAGAAGGGAGTGGGGTTTATGAAGAAGAGGAGGAGGAGGAGGACGACTGAGGTGGATTGTTTTCTTGCAGACGTTTCATCACCCAACTAGATAACAATATCAGTGCACTGATGATGTTACTTTGGGTAATGAAATGTCTTCAAGGAAGCAACCAACCAATAGGATTTGGCTGAGTCAGAGATTATGTTGACAGTTTGATCCTGTGCAGCTCAACTTGAAAGTAAAAGCCCGGATTAAACATTGGATGGGTTGCAAGAAGTCGAACTCCAATCCACCAGCTTGTTTACTCCGTGGCCAGTCGGAATAGAATACAGGATAAGAGTTGGAAGGGACCTTAGAGGTCTTCTAGTCCAACCCCCTGCTCAAACAGCAAACCCTATACCAGGAGTAGGCAACCTTGGCTCTTTTCTGACTCGTGGACTTCAACTCCCAGAATTCCTGAGCCAGCCATGCTGAGGGGAAAGGGAGAGGTTTCCAAGCTGAGCCATGCTGGCTCAGGAATTCTGGGAGTTGAAGTCCCCGAGTCATGAAGGGGCCATAGTTCCCCCCTGCTGCCTCAGGAATTCTGGGAGTTGAAGTCCCCAAGTCATGAAGGGGCCATAGTTCCCCCCTGCTGCCTCAGGAATTCTGGGAGTTGAAGTCCACGAGTCATGAAGGGGCCATAGTTCCCCCATGCTGGCTCAGGAATTCTGGGAGTTGAAGCCCACGAGTCATGAAGGGGCCACAGTTGCCCCATGCTGGCTGAGGAATTCTGGGAGTTGAAGTCCACGAGTCATAAAAGCCAAGGTTGCCTACCCCTGCCCTATACCATTTCAGACAAATGGTTGTCCAGTCTCTTCTTAAAAAGCTCCCACAACTGGGGGCTGCTGGATTCATCTGGCTTCACTCATAGATAAGGTTATAGGTAATGGGTGCAGGTAGTCCTCAAGTTACGACTGTAACGGAGCTTGCCCATTACAGTCAGAAGGCGTGGCAGAAGTTGTAATATTACTTTATGACACCCCCACCCCACCTCTGCTCTCCCCAATGCGGTCGTTAGGTGGAGCATGGGGGTGCCTCAGGGTTAGGGGAGACCTTGTGAGTTCTAGCACAAGCCTAGGTACACCTGTTCCAGGACCCCCAAGGCTTCCCTCACCCCCTAAGGCACCCCAAAGGTGCTTTTTCAAAAGGCAACTGAACTTTCTTGGGGGTTTTTTTTGTTTTTTTTTCCTTGAAAATATTTTACTTCCCACCCAAGAAGCTTCTTCAGTTCTGGCTGAATGATGGGGAATGGCAGGATTTATACATTCCTTGCAGTCCTCTAGTCATTCGTACTCCGAGGGTCCTTGAGGCCTAGGGCACCCTGTGTGCTCAGCTTCCTGCCCCTCAAGGACTCTGCAGCCCTTGGGCCTGCCTGCTTTCACACACACACACACACACACACACACACACACACCCCTACCCCTACTGTGTCCCCACAAGCCTGTCGGGTGGGGCAGCCGTTGAAACTTCCGAACCGGATTGTTCCAGTTTGGGGGGAGGTCCATGGTAACTTTGAACGGTCGCTAAGCGACCGGTCGTAAGTCAAGGACTACCTTTATGGTCAGGCTATGAAGAAGTCTTCTTAAAATCCTTTTCTCTTGTCCTGTCTCCATAGGAAAGAGCCTCTGCTGAACTGGTTGGAAGCAGTCTACCTCACTGGGCTGATACCCCTAGGAATCGCCTGTGAAATTGTGTTCCCTTTTACTTCCTGGGCTCAAAAACTGCCATTCCTGCCTTTATTGCTCACCTCTGTATATTGTGCTCTAGGCATCATTTATGCCTGGCTCAAGCTATACATCTCAGCCTTCACAGGACCACCAGAAGGCAAAGAAAAAGAAGAATAATGGTGGTTTATCAGGGATTCCAAGCTGGCGAGGATCATTCCGGCAAGCTCACAACCACACACAACACGGCAACAGGTGCTCACACTGGACCTCCTCTCCAGTTGCAGAAAGGCTTCCTCGTTCTTTAAAGACTTGGGGTCCTGAAACTCATAAGGAAATAATCAGCTTTTTAAACCAGCGCGACCTGAATGCAACAGTGGTTATTTCCGTTATTGCTATAGCAGGAGAAATCAAAAGTTTTTGCTTTCTTTTAAATAATTCTGTCTCCAAAGGCCATAGGGATGTGCTGATCCGTATGTAGAGGGAACAGGAACAATTTCTTTATCCCTGTTTTGAGTCACCAGGATTCAAGGAGATAATTTCTTCACATTCCATATATCTTATTTGGAATTAAAAGGAAAAAAAGGTTTGCAAATTGTAGGGGTGGGCTTTGCACATACCCAAAAAAAAGGAGACAGGCTGAGTTCCCAAACTCTGTATTACATGATCATCGATCTCTAGAAAAAGTTGTTATCATGCTGGGTGAAAATTAAATAAAGAATTCATTTTTTAAAATCTGTTTCCTTGGACTGTATAGAATGTATAATGGTAGATGTATCTTTCAAGCAAATCTGATCTGATCAGACCAATTTATGGATGATTGTTCCAAGCTTTTAGCTAGAAAAACTTACACAAGTAGCCCTCAACTTGGATTGGAATTACAGTCATAAATTGGGGCAGTCATTAAGTCATCACTTGACCCGATTTTGCAATCTTTTTTGGGGGGGCAGTTGTTCATCAGTTTCAGTTGCCACTGCGGTCATTAAATGCATCTGTTTTTTAGTCAATGGGCATTTTTTCCCCAAAAACCAGACGCAAATGCCAGTTTCCAGCAAAAAATATAAATCACTGTTGCAAATAGTCGTAAATTCAGTTTGTGACACCCAGTAACTAATCTTGGGGGGAGTCCATCATAATTGCAAATGGTTGCTAAGCAGCCAGTCGTAAGTCAAGGACTACCTGTAAAATACATATTCAGGAGTTGCATTATCATTTACCAAAAGATTGTTTAAGGTGGTTTCATGTTTGCTTAGAAATAATCCATGGGAGATATCTATGTCTAAACCAGGCATTAATATGGGCTATATGAAGACCTGGGACCGGTGTTTTTCAACCGTAACAATTTGAAGATGCTGACTGGGGAATGCTGGGAGTTGAAGTCCATGCCTCTTAGTTGCCAC
>NW_015389201.1:34660-45312 GCF_001527695.2 Protobothrops mucrosquamatus | reverse complement strand
GAAGGTGTTGCGGGCCGGACCCTCCGCCGCTCCAGCTGTCGCCATGCAGCTCCGCTTCTCCGTCCCCAACGAGGCGCTCTCGCTGCCGCCGCCGCCGCTGCTCACCTTCCCCTCCGTGTGGATGGCGGGCATCTTCTGGATCAGCACCTTGCTGCACAACGGCGTCAACCGCAGGCCCGCCCTGCGCGCCGGTCAGTCGACGGGCCCTTCCGCGTGGTCTCCCGTCCCTCCGCTCTTGGGGGGGGTCCCCGGGCTGCCCATCGAGGCCCCGTCCGGCCCTTCCGCGGACAGGGTCCCCGTCGCTGCTAACCAGCACGCAGAGCTCAAGGAAGCGGGGAGCCGGAAGGGAAGAGTTGCATGCCCATAATCCACAGCCGAGGAGGAGCCAAGAGAAGCCCCATCCGGAGTCAGGGTCGGGAGGATCCCGGTCTGACCTCCGGGGGGGGGGGGACGATCCTCCCGAGTGCTCCCTTCCTGGTGGACCCAAATGGAGAATTTGATTAATGTATTAGGTGGTCCTCTTGCCTCCCTCTTTGGGGGTCAAGGGGCAATTAATGCCTTCATATCTTTCTCCCCCCCACACACACACACAACAGCCCTGCGAAGTAGGACAATCTGTGAGAGAGGGGGGCCAAGGTCACACCAAACGACCTCTATTAGTCTCTTAGCCCAAGCCCTATCCGAGAATAATAACAACAAAACAACTA
Organism: Protobothrops mucrosquamatus; assembly: GCF_001527695.2. NCBI lineage: Eukaryota > Metazoa > Chordata > Lepidosauria > Squamata > Viperidae > Protobothrops > Protobothrops mucrosquamatus. The sequence continues at coordinate 44,605 of NW_015389201.1, read as the reverse complement.
TTATTATTATTATTATTATTATTATTATTATTATTATTATTATTATTATTATTATAGGAAACTCGTGGAAGTCTGGCCTTCAGCCATCAATAGACACAGAGAGATAAACCACATATACCCACCACTCAAAAGAGACAATTATAAAACATTAGAACGAAGAAGACGAGAAGACATTCTCTCCAGCATCCCCCAATCAAATAAATGGGGATTATCATCAGAAAAAAAAAATACCCACTGCAATTAAGGAACCACCAAGGAATAAACTACATTCCCCCCCCCCCCAACACCAACGGGGCAAAATACTATATATAAGGCAGCCACTCATAGTCATTACAACTGATAATATCAGTTGAGTAATGAATGTCTGCAAGCAAACATCCAAGCTCAGGGACAACCAAGGACTTTGCTGTCGTTCTCTTTTTAAAATGACGATTGCTTGCAAAGAGGGTCTGGCATGGGAACTGAATACCAGACAAGCCACAGCAGCCTTAACGTGGGAAGATGGATTTGGGGTGGGGAATGACGGTCTGCCAGTATCCAGGGATGATCTGCCAGGACAGAGCGGAGGAAGGGACCGATCCGATGTGGAATGAGGAGAAGAGGGAAGGAAGGAAGGAGAAAAATGATTGGAGAATAAACACAGCAGATTTAGGTACTCAAGTCCAGACCGAGTTCAGCTTGTCTTCTTCACACCTTTGTAGGCATCATCTTAGTGATAGCCACCTGCTCTATAAGTGCCAATTGGGAATTTCGGGACAGCTTGTTGAACTTGTCCCTTTGCTCTCTTGATCTTTTCCAGGCGTCCACCGTCAAGTCCTGATGGCCACTCTGGGGTTTTGTTTGGGCTACTACATCAAGAGATACTCCAACTACTACTACGCTGAGAGGGACAGGGAGCTTTTCAGTTACATCAAGCACCATCCCGAGGACTTTGTGGAGAAAGGTACTTTGGCGTGAAACACGTTCCAGAAGAACTGCTCAAAGGCTTAAAGGGAAATTAGAGGGGCGGGGAGGAAGCAGCTGTTTTCTAGGGCAGGTGGTGGGACCCCCAGCTGTTCCTCTTGAGTTGCCCACAGCATGAATGAGATAAAGGCCCCCAAATAATTCCTCAAGCGAGTTGTCACAAAGCCTTTATAAATCTACATCAATGCCCTGGGTACCAGCTGCAGCCAGGTAGCCATTGATGAGGCCACTGGAAATTATAGTTCAGCAACAGATGGATTGCTTTGAATTTTCAAGTATGGAGTTAGACCAGTAATGGCAAACCTTTTAGAGACCGAGTGCCCAAACTGCAACCCAAAACCCACTTATTTATCGCCAGGTGCCAGGTGGGTGTGGCCCACTGGGTGGGCATGGCTGTGGTCATGGCAGACTGGGTGGGTGTGGCCAAGCTTGGTATGGTCACCTCAATGTTGCTCATGGGGAGGGACGCCTGTGGGGGCTTGGCAGGGGTGGGGGAGATCCAGGGGTCTCTGGCAGGTGGGGCGGTGGGCAGGAGGCTCGTCCTGCGGGGTGAGGCGAGGCAGGGCGGGGGTGCCATTGTCACAGGGCAAAGTGAGGCAGGGGCCGGGGTGGCTGCTGCCTGACACCATCGGCCCCTGCACACAGAGGCCAGCGAGCGCAGGGGGGTGCTGGGAAGCATCCAGCCATGTGGGACCTCGGCGAGTTAGTAGGCGGCTAGTTGAAGAGGGACGGTTGCCATCTCCGGGGCATGCCGAGCGTGCCCACAGAGAGGGCTCTGAGTGCCGCCTCTGGCACCCGTGCCATAGGTTCGCCACCACTGAGTTAAACAGTTAATTTGTATCTCAGGTAACAAAATCTGGGAATTTGGAGGGAATGGGCAAGTTTACATTGTTGATTCATTCTGGACCCTTGGCAGTCCAGTCTACGTGGACACGTTCATGCATATTCTCTTAGCAACGTTTTTGGAAGTGGTTTGCCGTTCTTCCGAGGACTGAGAGAGAGGGATTGGCCCAGTTGGCTTTCATGCCTGAGGCTGGATTGGAATTCACCGTTTCCTGGCTTCAGAGTCTGAACTGCTGGTTCCAACTGGCTCTCAACAGACTAGTCCCTTTGGTGGACATGCTTGTGAACACCTTTGAACAAGGCTACATCCTGCAGGAGTAAGGACTCGCGCTTTTCCACAGTAAAGTCAAATTTTACTTGGAGGTGACGTTAGACCTCCTTAAGAGAAGCTCTTTGTGCCTCTGCTTGCTTTAGATTCTCTTTAAGGAACTATAAACAAGAGAGTCATCCTTGGCAAAGTATACAGGAAGTTGTCTCAAAGGTGCTTTTTCACGAGGCAACTGGACTTTCTTGAAAGCGAGAAAAAAAAATCCAGTTGTCTCGTGAAAAAGCACCTTTGGGATAACCGTGACCTGGATGACTGAGAATCTCCATATAGATAAAAGGAAATTGGTTCCTTTTCTGTGTCCCCGGTTTATGAATAAGCTTTTTTTCAGCAGAGATCATTTCCTGTTTTGCTAGAGCCTAGAAAAATGAGAGACGTTCTGGAAGACTTCGTCCCAACTCGTTGAAGGCTGCCTGCAGATCCCGTCTTCTCCCAGCTTGTTTTCTCTCGGCGTGTGGAAGTCCTCAAGGCCCAATCGGCTGCTGATAATAAACGTGTATTATATCATTTCTAATTAAAGCTCTATGAAGATCCAGTCTGCCTTTTTCGCTCTGGGTGTACGCCCCAAAACGGGGGAATAGACCCCTTAGGAGATCTGGCATGAATAATATTCAGAATGTTCAGAATCTCTAGTGAAGAGAAGGACCAGGGGAGACATGATAGCAGTGTTCTAATATTTGAGGGGGGTCTCACAAAGAGGAGGGGGTCCAAACTCTTTTCCAAAGCACCTGAAGGCCAGGCAAGAAGTAACAACGGATGGAAACTGATCAAGGAGAGAGTCAACCCGGAAATAAGGAGGAATTTTCTGACAGTGAGAACAATCAACCAATGGAACAGTTTGTCTTCAGAAGTTGTGGGAGCTTCATCACTGGAAGCTTTCAAGAAGAGACCGGACTGCCATCCGTCAGAAATGGTGTAGGGCAGCGGTTCTCAACCTATGGGTCGCGACCCCATTTGGGGTCAATCGACCATTTCACGGGGGTCGCCAAGCAAGGCTGTCCGCCATTTTTTTTTGTCTGCCATTTTTTCCCCCTTTTCCGGTGGGTGCCTTACCTCCCTTGGGCTGGGCCAGCTGGTGGTCGGCTTGCTCCGTCTCTGCTGCTTGCCAGCTACGCCTCGGCCGGCGCAGGGGGCGGAACGACGCATGCATGGCGCTCCCGGGCAGGGAAAGTCCTCGACTTACGACCGGTTGGGTAGTCCTCAACTTACGATCGGTGTAGTCCTCGACTTACGACCGGTTTAGTCCTCGACTTACGACCGGTTTAGTCCTCGACTTACGACCGGTTGGGGGTCGCAGCATTAAAAAGGTTGAGAACCACTGGTGTAGGGTCTCCTGCCTGGGCAGGGGGTTGGACTAGATGACCTACAAGGTCCCTTCCAACTCCTCTATTCTATTCTATTCTATTCTGTATTTCTATCCTATTCTGTATTTCTAATCTATTCTTTATTTTTATTATTTCTATTCTATTCTGTATTTCTATTCTATATTTCTATTCTATTCTGTATTTCTATTCTATTCTGTATTTCTATTCTATTCTGTATTTCTAATCTATTCTATTCTTTATTTCTATTATGTTCTGTTCTATTCTGTATTTCTATTCTATTCTGTATTTCTAATCTATTCTGTAATTCTGTTAATTCTGTTCTGTCCTATGCTATCCCATTCTATTCTATTCTATTCTATTCTATTCATTTACCAGCGCCAAAGTGTGAATTCTCTCAGCCCCAAATTTAGTTAAATGGTTCCCATCCATGGTTACTGATCATGATGTGAGACTAATCACAAAAACAGTTCCTCAGTCACAAAGGTCGGGAGGAGGATGTATAGCTAGAAACAAAGTGGGGTATCCTGCCCCTCTCCTATCGGGTATGATCCTGCCCTCATTTCACAATAGCCCCACTTCCTTTCTTCTTCCCTTCCCTTCCACCCCTGAGAAAAATGCTGCTCCTGGCCAAATGAGGGTCACCTGCCTGGCTCTTAAATATTTTGAGCAGTGCCTTTTGATAACCCTTGAGCTGACTTTCCTAGCTACTGATGGAAGGGAATATTGGTAGATCTGACTCGAACGGTGCGCTGCATGGTGCTCTCTGAGCTTGGTGGTTCTCTTCTAGAGTCCCAGTGTTTCTCAACCTTGACAATTTTAAGGCATGTGGACTTCAGCTCCCAGAATTCCACAGCCAGCATTGCTGGCTGTGGAATTCTGGGAGTTGAAGTCCACATGCCTTAAAATTGTCAAGGTTGAGAAACACTGGTCTAGACCTTTTGTCACCCAAGTATGCAACATAATCTGTGCACTGTTGGAGCTGAACTGCCTGTTCAAGCAGTCCTGCATCTGGACATTTCTTTGCTCCCCTGGGGCTGGGCAGCATACCCCAAACATTTCTCCAAAGCACCCGAAGGCAGGACAAGAAGTAACGGATGGAAAACAATCAAGGAGAGAAGCAACCTAGAACTCAGGAGAAACTTCCTGACAGTGAGGACAGTGAACCAGTGGAACAACCTGCCTCCAGAAGCGGTGAATGCTCCAACACTGGAGGTTTTTAAGAAGAGACTGAACAGCCATTTGTCTGAAATGGTATAGGGCTTCCTGCCTGAGCAGGGGGTTGGACTAGAAGACCTCCAAGATCCCTTCCAACTCTGTTATTCAGTTTCAAACCGGTTTCTCCCTCTCCTCCTCACGCCATTCTCCCGTTCCAGTCAAGGTTTTGGAGTAGGAGAAGGGAGATCTGGGTTCAAGTCCTCCCTCATTGAGTAACTTGGGCCTCCCTCAGCCTAGTTTAGCTCACAAGGTTGTTGTGTGGAAAACTCCTGAGTAGCTGAGCCAATCTGAATGTTCAGTTGACTGAGGTTCATGTTTAATGAATAAAAGATAATAATATAATAAAGTTGGAAGGGACTTTAAAAGGTCATTAGTCCAACCCCCTGCTGTCCAGTCTCTTCTTAAAAACTTCCAGTGTTGGAGCATCCACATCTGGAGGCAGGTAGTTCCACTGGTTAATTGTTTTAACTGTCAGGAAGTTTCTCCTTAGTTCTAGGTTGCTTCTCTTCTCGGTTAGTTTCCATCCGTTGTTTCAACCAACTGTGAAACGTGAACCTCCCTCTCGTCTGTGACTTTCAGAGGCCTCTTGTGCTGAAGCCGTGGCATCTTGGCTGCCTATATTACAAGTCTACCCTCAATCCCGTAAGCGATTAGAGGCAGTTACGGTGATCCAAGGTTACTGGGGAGGGAGGTGGGGTACACATAAGCACTGCCCCTTTTCTACGTGCATCCGTGAAGCTCCCAGCCCCGCAGATCTGGAGGCGAGGTCAGGGTTAGGAAATGGGGATCCTGGAAGCGAAGGGCCGGTGACTTATGACCGGCTTCCGCTTTACGGTCAAGGGTGGGACTGTCTTAAAAATAGAACATAGATTGGAACAGCTCCAGGACGGAGTGAGATCCTCTATTTTTAGAAACTGGGCTGTAAGTGAGGACCTTTGGGTCTGGAGGCCTCCTCCCGAGCTGGGCCTGCCTTTGTCTGGAGAGAGAGAGATGCCAGGGGGATCCTTCGGCTGTACGAAGCCCTTAAGACACAACAGAGCAAAATGCCCAGTCTAAAGTAGAACAGTCTTTTTTCTTCTTCTTTCAGTCCTGGGAATTAATTACTGTTCGGTTCTGGCAACTTTAAGGCTTGTGGACTTCAACTCCCAGAATTCCTCAACCAGCCAAGTTGAAGTCCACAAGTCTTAAAGGTTTGTCACGTTTGGAGACTCCTGATCTATCCTGATCTATCCATCTGCGGTTCAGCTGGGAAAATGTCTCCAGCAGATCTAATAGTTTCTTTCCAGAGAAAGAAAGAAAGAAAGGACAGATTTGTTCTGGGAAGGAAAGATAATTGGGAACGTTTGGAAGCTAAAGAGAATGATGCAGACAGATGTGTTCAATCACGGTGTTCATCCACACTTGATGTAATATCCCAGAATTCCTGAGCCAGCATGGGGGGAACTATGGCCCCTTTATGACTCATGGACTTAAACTCCCAGAATTCCTGAGCCAGCATGGGGGAACTATGGCCCCTTCATGACTGGTGGACTTCAACTCCCAGAATTCCTCAGCTAGCATGGGGAAAACTATGGCCCCTTCATGACTTGCGGACTTCAGCTCCCAGAATTCCTGAGCCAGCATGGGGAAAACTTTGGCCCCTTCATGACTTGTGGACTTCAACTCCCAGAATTCCTCAGCCAGCATGGGGGAACTATGGCCCCTTCATGACTTGTGGACTTCAACTCCCAGAATTCCTCAGCCATCATGAGGGAACTATGGCCCCTTCATGACTTGTGGACTTCAACTCCCAGAATTCCTGAGCCAGCATGGGGGAACTATGGCCCCTTCATGACTTGTGGACTTCAACTCCCAGAATTCCTCAGCCAGCATGGGGGAACTATGGCCCCTTCATGACTTGTGGACTTCAACTCCCAGAATTCCTCAGCCATCATGAGGGAACTATGGCCCCTTCATGACTTGTGGACTTCAACTCCCAGAATTCCTCAGCCAGCATGAGGGAGCTATGGCCCCTTCATGACTTGTGGACCTCAACTCCCAGAATTCCTGAGCCAGCATGGGGGAACTATGGCCCCTTCATGACTTGTGGACCTCAACTCCCAGAATTCCTCAGCCAGCATGGGGGAACTATGGCCCCCTCATGACTTGCGGACTTCAACTCCCTGAATTCCTGAGCCAGCATGGGGGAACTATGGCCCCTTCATGACTTGGGGACTTCAACTCCCAGAATTCCTCAGCCAGCATCCCTGGCTGAGGAATTCTGGGAGTTGAAGTCCACAAGTCATAAAAGGAACAAGTTTGAAGACCCCTGTAATATCCTATAGAGCTTTGAAGAGCAGGACTGCACAACTCCTGATGACTCCTAGGTGGCAGTAACAGGTGAGAATTTTGTCTTGTCTCCTTGGTTCCATCTAGTGGTGACTGAGGGTGCTGCAGCCAGATGTGGTAGTATTAAAATGAGGGAAAGAAATGGCTGTCTTTCCCTCTTCTCCCTCCCCTCAGTGCATTCCTCCCTTGGTCCTACAAAGCTGTTTTAGACTCTGGACTGAATCCCCTGATGCAATTTCCATTACTTCACTTCGGTTCCAGCTTTGCTGCATCATCCAGGTTCTCGTCATCCGGCTAAATCAGGCCCTGGATTTCTGCCCTCAGACCTTGCCCAGATGGGACGGTCCCGGCGTGGCAGGAGCAGGAACGTCGCAAGAAGGTAAACTTGCCGTGAACGACCCACATTTCAGTGGCGTGGCTGTTGCGACACAAGTTGATGCCCTTTTCAGAAAGGGACTGCGCTGCGAAATCCCAGCTTGACAGACTTTGATTCCTAGTTACAGCAGGGTCTATGGAAAAGGATTGGGTTTTCACAGGCTTTAGCACTGTGAGAACACTGCAATTTAAGCCTTCTCCCCCCCCCCCCTTATCTTTGAGAGTAAGCAACAAAATTTCATTTTTAATGTGTGCTAATGTGCCCACAGTAAAAAATGACAATAAATGTTTATCTATCTATCTATCTATCTATCTATCTATCTATCAGCTATCCATCAGCTATATCTATTATATCATCTATCATCTCTATCATCTATCAGCTATCTATATATCTATCATCCATCTATCTCATCTATCTATCATCTATCAATCTATCATCCATCTATCTATCTATCTATCTATCTATCTATCTATCTATCTATCTATCTATCTATCTTTAGAGACTAGCAGAACCTGTCACTTTCAGCTAGGTTTTTTTTAAAAAAAACTGGTCCATTTTAAAGTGAATCATTGGTGAATGAGAGAGAGAGAGACAGACACAGACACAGACAGACAGATGACAGGTAGGATAGATAGATAGATAGATAGATAGATAGATAGATAGATAGATAGATAGATAGATAGATAGATAGATAGATAGAGAATATGTCTGTCTGTCTGTCTGTCTGTTTATGTGCATGTGTGTGCACATATCAAAAAATGTCTAATTAAAAGAAGGACCAGGGGGGACACGATAGTAATGTTCCATTATTTGAGAGATTGCCACAAAGAAGAGGGGGGGTGTCCTTATTTTCCAAAGCACCAGAAGGCAGGACAAGAAACAACGGATGGAAACTAATCAAGGACAGAAGCAACCTGGAATTAAGGAAATTAAACTTCCTAACAAGACAATTAACCAGTGGAACAGCTTGCCACCAGAAGTTGGGGTGCTCCAACACTGGAGTTTTTTTAAGAAGAGATTGGACAGCCATTTGTCTGAAATGGTATAGGGTCTCCTGCTCGAGCAGTGGGTTGGACTAGAAGACCTCCGAGGTCCCTACCAACTCTTATTATTCTATGTTCTATAAAAATTATATATCCTAGTTTTAAACCTCTTATTGGGAGGCATTGAGAGACAACACCCTCATATTCCCCAATCCTCACAGAGAAACTGTCCTTTCATGTTGGGCTTTGCTGGGAATCTAAGAGAGCCAATGGGTTCTGCTGGTTAAAGGGTTGAATTAGCCTCAGTTTGTTCACTTTTGATCATAAAAACCCAATGGAGGTTTGGGGGGTGTCAATCATTCTCTCTCCCCACCCGATCTAACCCACAAGGGCTGTTGCTGGGGGTAGGGATAACACAAAGGGGCATTCCTCACAAGCCAACTTGTGCTCTTGGATAAAAAGTAAAAATATTTTTAAAAAACTAAATTAATAATAGTACTTAAAAGAATTACATGCCTGGGTGCTCCTATTGTCTCGATTATCAAGGATAAGAAAGATGTTGGACCCAGCAGCTATTCAAGGTCCAAATTACTAGAAGAATCATGTTCTAAATGGGAAAAAAAATACCAGCCTTGTACAGCAGGAAATATAGTCCTTTATTCTTTATAAGCAGCGAACAATTTCAAATACGAAAAAAGCAATAATACATAAAGCCTAGAATTAAGGCACAGAAAACGTTTCTGACCGCAGTGCTGAAATGATTCAAGTATAAAGTTTCACAGCCACCAAATAAGTCTCTTGTCTCTCACTCCAGGATGTTGCATCCAAGGCCTTCTTCCCAGGCCGAGGACTCTGCATTGTACAAACACATCCACAGTCAAAATGCAGCTTGCCCTGAAAAATAGGGAGCACACAAGATGTTAACAAGGAGGCTGGAGGTCTAATTTAAGCCAAAGTTTCTCCAAACTCATCCCCCAAAAAGGTAACCTATCCCTTCTAATTTGGGATTCATCCGAGGTTCTGCCTTGGGAGGGCCATCCGCAAGGATGGAGAGTCAAAAACCTCAAGATGTTGGCTTTGATTCTACGGTTGAGGCCACCGTCTTGAACGTCTGCGGAGAATTATGGAAATTTAGTCTTAACTCATACGTTAGGAGATCGTCTTTTGGGGGGAATTGGCCTGGAGCTTTAAGCTCCTTGTGTAGCTACAAGTCAAAGCAAAACCTTTGTTCCTGAATCGCCAAGGAATAATTCAAACACCAATGCCTGCAATTTGAAAATGAATGGCAATATATACAGTAGAGGCGGTTTCTGAGAGCCTTTGAAAATTTGAAAATGTAGCCTTGATTGAGTCTTTTGAGGAAAGGCAATAATTGTTAAATCGTTCTTTCTATGTCAATTCTGCAGAAAGGAGGGAGGGAGGGAGGGAGGGAGGGAGGAAAGTGGATGTATGGACGGATGGACATTGGAGAAGATGGAGGGAGGGAGGGGGGAAGGAAGGAAGGAAGATGGAGAGGGCTGGGAAAGAAGGAAGGAAAGTGGGTGAATAGGTAGACAGAAGAAATGGAGGGAGAGAGGGAGGGAGGGA
>NW_015389201.1:28073-34365 GCF_001527695.2 Protobothrops mucrosquamatus | reverse complement strand
AAGGAAGGAAGGAAATCTGTTTGATCTCGTTAGCAAGAATGACAACATTAACCGAGTAGACAAATAGTTTCTCAGTCCCACCAATAGTTCCAATGGAGAAAGACTTAGAAGATGCAAACAGGGGAACCAAACTAGACATTTCCTGTACAAAGATAACTCACCTTTTGTTTAATGCTTTTCTACCAACGAAAAGCGATTCCATTCTGATTGATCTGTCCCAGAATTTCATTGTACCTAGAAGTCACCGTGTTGGCTCGGCTGGTCAGTTGGGCGAGGACATGATATAAGCCAGAAATGTGATACCGAACGAGTCCTTCAAGGTCTGTCTTCTCCTTAGCTGCTTCTTCTTCTTCTTCTTCCTTGGACCTGAGACTCTTGTCGTTAAGAGGAGGTAGACCACTCTCAACCGTTAACTTGACGGATTTTAGAAGCGTGTAGTAGTGGTAGAGATCTCTGTCGCAGGACCTTTCCATCGCAGCGTTGACTCCAGCTGGGTCATCCTGGTCTTCCAACAAGACCCCCTGGAGAAGGCTGGGAAACATCACCGTTTGTTCCATGTTACGGACCGCGGAGAAGTATCTTTGCATGGGAATTCGTTCTCCATAGTGATTCTCCATGGCTGAACCTTCAAGACGAGCGCCTTCAAGCACTCTTCAAGTTGGGTTGGCTGTGAAACCTTTAGCTCTTGATCTGGAAAGTGCCAATTTATAGACCGACATGGCCAAATCCTGGCCTGTCACCAAACACGATGGGGGTGGTTTTTTGGGCCACTCAAGTCCAGGAAATTTCAAGATTTGGGGGGAGTGTCTTGTTGTGATCACTAACGTGACTTTATTTTCGGTCTGGAATCATTTCCAAACTCTTCCTCGTAGTGTGTTATTCCTTGGCCTTGTGGCGTTCAGACAAGTTGGCCCAGGAACAAGGGGGCGAGACAGCCGCGATTGAGACACCAAGGCTGGCCCAGCATGAATTGTCTCCCAACAGTTTTTTTGGCTGACACGAAACTGGGACGAAGCCGCGCAAAGAGCCAGCAAAGAACATTTCATAATTTATGCCAATTGTGAAACCGGTTCATCTCGCTGTTGGCCGGGATGCCCGTTGTTTGCAGAAGGGTTATCCAATCACCGCAAGAGACAAAGACACAAGTCAGTATACAGTACTGTGATCTGTAAAGATACAGGCGCTCCTCGGCTTACAACCACTCGTTTAGTGACGGTTCGAAGTTACAACACCTCTGAAAAAAATGACTTATGACCAGCCCTTATACTGAAGATGGTTGCAGTATCCCCTGGGTCAGGGGTGGGCAACCTTGGCTCTTTTAGGACTCGTGGACTTCAACTCCCAGAATACCTGAGCCAGCCATGCTGAGGGGAAAGGGAGAGGTTTCCATGCTGAGCCATGCTGGCTCAGGAATTCTGGGAGTTGAAGTCCACAAGTCATGAAGGGGGCCTTAGTTCCTCCCTGCTGACTGAGGAATTCTGGGAGTTGAAGTCCACGAGTCATGAAGGGGCCATAGTTCCCCCATTCTGGCTGAGGAATTCTGGGAGTTGTAGTCCACAAGTCATGAAGGGGCCATAGTTCCCCCATGCTGGCTCAGGAATTCTGGGAGTTGAAGTCCATGAGTCATGAAGGAGCATAGTTTCTCCCATGCGGGCTGAGGAATTCTGGGAGTTGAAGTCCACAATTATGAAGGGGCCAAGTCTGCCCTGGGTCATGTGATCAAAATTCGGGAGCTTGGCAACCAACGTGTATTTACGAGGGTTGCAGCATCCCAGGGTCATGTGATCGCCTTTTCTGACCTTCCCAGCTTGCTTCCGACAAGCAAGGACAATGAGGGAACCTGGATTCACTTAACGGTTGCATGGTTTACTTAATGGCAGTGGGTTTGCTTAACAACAATTGTACAAAGAGCCATGGTGACGCAGTGGTTAGGATGCGGTATTGCAGGCTAATTCTGCCAACTGCCAGGAGTTCGATCCTGAGCGGCTCAAGGTTGACTTGGCCTTCCATCCTTCCGAGGTCGGTAAAATGAGGACCCAGATTGTTGGGGGGGGGAGGCAAGAGGCTGACTCTGTAAACCGCTTGGAGAGGGCTGTAAAGCACTGTGAATCGGTATATAAGTCTAAGTGCTATTGCTAAGTGCGAAGGAAGGAAGGAAGGAAGGAAGGAAGGAAGGAAGGAAGGAAGGAAGGAAGGAAGGAAGGAGACGTGGTGGTGCAGTGGTTAGAATGCATATTGCAGGTTAACTCTGCCCACTGTCAGGAGTTCGATCCTGACCTGCTCAAGGTTGATTCGGCCTTCCATCCTTCCGAGGTCGGTAAAATGAGGGCTTGGATTGTTGGGGGCAATATGTTGACTCTGTAAACTGTATAGAGAGGGCTGTAAAGCACTGTGAAGTGGTATATAAGTCTAAGTGCTATTGCTGTTGCTAAAATTGGAGTGATTTGCTTAACATCTGCCTAGCTTAGCAACAGAAATTCCGGTCTCAATTGCAGTCGTAAGTCGAGGACCACCTGTATTTAGCAGAGACTGAGACTGCAGACTCGGGTTTGATTTGATTCTTCCTTGGGTGCCCAGTGACATACCTACAATGCCAAAATGTCTACCGAGGCCTCCCTTGGCTTTCTTACTTGCTATCAAATTTCACCCTTACAGGGAGTCCTCAACTGAACGACCACCGATGTAGCTCAAAATTACTGTTGCTAAGCAAGGCGTTAAGTGAGTCTTGCCCCCATTTTACCACCTTTCTTGCCCCAGTTGTTCAGTGAATCGCTGCAGTCGTTAAGTCAGTCATCCGGTCGTTAAGCGAACCCGGCTTCCTCTATTGACTTTGCTTGTCAGAAGGTCACAAAAGGGGGATCCCGTGAACCCCCCGGGAGACGCTGCGACCATCGTAAATATGAACCAGTTGCCAAGCGTGTGAATTTTGATCACGTGACCCTGGGGAGGCTGTAACGGTCGTAAGTACGAAAAATGGTCGTCAGTCGCTTTTTTTCAGTGCAATTGTAACTTTGGTCACTAAACTAGTAAGTTAAGTTGTGGATCTATAGTTGTGGACCTGGTCAGTAAATTAGGGCAGAGATCCCCAACCTTTCGGGCACCGGGGACCGGTTCCATGGAGAAAGTTTTTTTCCGTGGACCGGAGGGGGTGCGTGGTTTTGTGTGCTGCCTGCATCCCACGGATGGGGCTTTGCTTGTTTGTGCGGACCGGTTGCTGGCATGCCGCGGCCCAGTATTGGTCCACGGCCTGGGGATTGGGGAACCCTGGTCTAACAGAATGACAGAAGGGATAGAAAATAAAGAGGGCTAAATCAGAGAAGGTAACATGGTAGGAGAACCAAGATTTTAGCTTCTTATTGGCTTCCCCGTTTTTAACCCACTGGAGTTTTCTTTAAACTTCACAGCCATAACTGGTCTCCCCCACCTGAAGGCCGAATCTGCAGGTCTTCTCTTGAGAAAGAAATGGCCCCTTTCTCACTGACATGATCCAGGTCTCTCTCCTTTCCTTTCTCCATTCAAAGGTGTCCTGTCCATGTAGAACAGAGGTCCCCAACCTTTTGGGCACCAGGGACCCGTTCCGTGGAGAGAGGTTTTTCTGCAGACTGCAGGGTGCGTGGTTTTGTGTGCTGCCAGCATCCCGCAAATGGGGCTTTGCTTGTTTGTGCGGACCGGTTGCTAGCATGCCTCGGCCCGGTTCCGGTCCACGGACCGGGGGCTGGGAGCCCCTGAATTAGGGGACCAAAAAGTCAGGCAAAAGATATCTCAGGAAAACCTTGGAAGAATGGAAGGTGCGCTCTGGAAAATATTCAACCACTCTGGCCTCAGGCAACCCAAAACTTTGTGACTTTTGATAAGGGTTTCCAAAGCGTTTCAATCGTGCAATATTAGTACAGTGCTGTGCAATAATTAGCACATGGACACGGCCACAGCGAGTGAGCCAAACAAACCGAGGGCAGCCAGCTTTCCTTTTGGAGACAAATTTCACACTGTGGGGATTTCTCAATTTTTGTTTGTTGTCCTCAGCTGTTTGTTCAACCCTGACTCGGTTGCCTGCAAAATGCCACCTTTTCCCTTATTGTCCCCCCCCCTTTTTATTGTGGCATTATAAATCTTGATAAGATATAGGCTATTTCAATACAACAGTGTTCATATAGGAGAACTAAATTCTTCGTGTTCCGTTACCTTGTGGTGGTAGAAAGGTGAAAGAAAAAACGAAGTCTCTATCAATATTAATTACAATCAGGCTGTCAAATTAGAATAGAATTAGAATAGAATAGAGTTGGAAGGGACCTTAGAGGTCATCTAGTCCAGTCCCCTGCTTGAGCAGGAGAACCTATACCATTTCAGACAAGTGACTGTCCAGTCTCTTCTTTAAAATCTCCAGTGATGGAGCGCCCACGATTTCTGGTGGCCAGCTGTTCCACTGGTTAATTGTCCTCACTGTTAGGACCCTTAATTCGAGGTTGCTTCTCTCTTTGATCAGTTTCTAACCATTGTTTCTTGTCCTGCCTTCAGGTCCCTTGGAGAATAATTTGACCCCTTTGTGGCAGCCCCTCAGATACTGGAATACTGCTATCATGTCTCCCCTATTTCTTCTTTTTTTTAAATCAGGATGATTGTATTTTTGTCATTCAAAATTAAATATAACATTGGAAAGGTAGGGATGGAAGAAGAACATGCGATGTACATCCAGGAATTTCTTACATAATTAAGATTTCAGTCTTAATCTTAATTACTTCATATGGAAATATCTATCTATCTATCTATCTATCTATCTATCTATCTATCTATCTATCTATCTATTTGTTTAACATCTATCATGTCTCTCATGTATCAATCATCTGTCTCTTTCATGATATCATCTATCATGTGTCTCATCTATCTCTCATCTCTCATCTATTTTGTCTCATCTATCAATCATCTCTCTCATCTGTGTCTATCTATATCTCTCAATCTATCTATCCATCCATCTCATCTATGTCTCTGTCTGTCTGTCTGTCTGTCTGTCTGTCTATCTATCTATCATCTCTATCTATCATCTATCAACCATCTATCTATCTATATCTATTGCTCCCTTGGTGCTCTTGGAACTTGGTTGTTTATAATATAGATATATCTGTCTGTGTTTTATACATGTTAATAAAAGAAAGAGAGAGAGAGAGGGAGGGAGAGGGGGGGGGAGACTGCTTTTTCTTTTGAGGAATAGTTTAGCTATGTCATTTGGAAGTGATCCATTTGCATCAGCTGAGCTCTTGACTCCATTATTGGCTGTTATTGATCCAAATGACCCAGGAGTCAGCTTGGGTCAAATTACAGAACTGAAGTCCAATTTTACAGGGACAGTGTTAGAAATGTGTAAATAATGCCACTTTGCCAGGGGCAGAAAAAGAGGTGTGGGAGACGGAGGGAACCTGATTTTGCTGGGAACCAAGGGGTGTCCTTTGATGGATCATGCCAGAGGGGCCGATCTTCTGCCCGGTCTTCTTCATAAATGGTCCTCAATGATCTGGAAGGCTTAACCCACCCTTTTGCTCCTTGCCACAATCCCAGCTGGGCGCAGACTTTGACGTACCAGCTGACTCCAGGCTTCTTCTGCAGCCCTGGAGAAGGACGTCTCTGCCCTCCAGGAGATGGAGCAGACCGTGATGTTCCCCAGCCTCCTTCGTGGGGCCTCCTTTAGAAGATCTGGAAGATGGTTTGGGGAGTCATTCAGATGGCAACAAAGACCTCTACGAATACTATCTCCAACTCTGGGAGCCGAAGTCCCTGTGTCTTAATGTTGCCAAGGAGCTAGATAAATCCTACTATTGTCCAGTCAGAACTGAAGAAGCTTCTTGGATGAGAAGCGAAATGTCTTCTAGGACAGGGCTTTTCAAACTTTTCACCCATTGTGCCACTTTTAGGATATGGCAACATCCGAGTACCACCAGTCGCCTAGCAAGGTGTCAAGAAAAAAAAAGAAAAAAAGTGATGAAGTGCAGGTAGTCCTCGACTTACAACAGTTCGCTTAGTGACTGTTTGAAGTTACAATGGCACTGAAAAAAGTGCCGAGCAAGACACCTGCCTGCCCACCCGGCCGTGCTCTTCCTCCTCTCCGAGGTTTTCATTGTTGTGAGCATTTCTGTTGAGGATTGGCAGTGGGGGTGGGGTGGGGGGTGTTTGGTTTTTATTCCCCCCGTCTGCTGGGTGGTTGCAGCAGGTTTTGGTCACTTCACATGACCCTGGGACACTGTGACCGTCATAAATATGAATCAGTTGCCAAGCATCTGAATGTAAATCACAAGACCCTGGA
>NW_015389201.1:18310-27973 GCF_001527695.2 Protobothrops mucrosquamatus | reverse complement strand
AGCGCTTCTTCTGGGCTCAGCAGAAGCGTCAGGATCAGTGCCGCTTTCCAACTGATTGGTGCTTCTTCAGGGCTCAGCAGAAGCGCTAGGATCAGTGCCGAGCTCCAGCTGGAGCCTGACGCTGATCCTGGTGCGTCCGCTGAGCCCGGACACCCCTGCAGCTCCAGCCATCTCTCGCTCAGGCTTGTGTGGTGCTGCCACCGGTTCAGCCCATTCCCCTCCCCCGCTATCACTTTTCTAGGATGGTTGTGTACCACCTGCCAGGTGCCAATGTACCACAGGTGGTACCCATGCCACTGGTTGAAAAGCCCTCATCTAGGAAAACAAAAAAGTCCAGTTGCCTTTTGAAAAAGCACCTTGGGGCCAATTATGACCTGGACAACGACTGAGAATCTCCACAGAGGATTGGCATGGTTATCGCCGCCATCTTGATTTTTTGGACACCAGCTTGGGATCAGATGAGCCTGGAAGATCTGCTTTTAAACCTCTGCCCAAGCCTTACCCAGGCCTGTGAAGCCGTCCCTGGAAGTCACCCGGAGGTCTGGCAATCTCAAGGCTTCACATCCCCCTCCCCTTGTTGGAGCAGAAAGGGGGGGGGTCTCCCTGCTTCCAGGCTAGCACCTTCCCCACCACCCCAGATAGGTTTGGGGCTCAGAGGAAGGGACCGGCCCAAAGTCCCCAGGGAAATGCTGAATAATAATAATAATAATAATAATAATAATAATAATAATAATAACAACAACAACAACAACAATAACAATAACAATAACAATAATGATGTTGGAAAGGATCTTGGAGGTCATCTAGTCCAACCCTGCTCAGGCAGGAAACCCTATACCATTTCAGACAAATGGCTGTCCAGTCTCTTCTTAAAAACTTCCAGTGTTGGAGCATTCACAGCTTCTGGAGGCAGGTAGTTCCACTGGTTAATTGTTCTCACTGTCAGGAAGTTTCTCCTTAGTTCCAGGTTGCTTCTCTCCTTGATTAGTTTCTATCCGTTGCTTCTTGTCCTGCCTTCAGGCGCTTTGGAGAATAGCTTGACTCCCTCTTCTTTGTGGCAGCCCCTGAGATACTGGAAGACTGCTATCATGTCCCCCCTCGTCCTTCTCTTCATTAAACTAGACCTACCCAATTCCAGCAACCGTTCTTTATATGTTTTAGCCTCCAGTCCCCTAATCATCTTTGTTGCTCTTCTCTGCCTTCTTTCTAGAGTCTCAACATCTTTTTTACATTGTGGTGACCAAAACTGGATGCCGTATTTCAAGTGTGGCCTTACCAAGGGCTTGTAAAGTGGTATTAATACTTCAAATGATCTTGATTCTATCCCTCTGTTAATGCAGCCCAGCACTGTGTTGGCTTTTTTGGCAGCTGCAGCACACGGTTGACTCATAGTTAGGTGATTCTCCACTAGGCCTCCGAGATCCCTCTTACAGTTTCTACTATTGAGGAAGGTACCCCCTATACTATACCTGTACATTTGGTTTTTCTTGCCTAAATGTAGAACCTTACTTTTTTCACCCTTGAATTTCATTGTTAGATAGTGCCCAGTGTTCAAGTCTGTCCAGATCCTTCTGTATCTTAAGCCTGTCTTCTGGAGTGTTGGCTATTCCTGCCAGCTTGGTGTCGTCTGCAAATTTGATGAGTTCCCCATCTATCCCCTCGTCCAAATCATTGATGAAGATGTTGAAGAGCACTGGGCCCAGAACAGAGCCCTGGGGCACCCCACTACACACTGCTTGAAGGGGACCAGAATTGAAACTGGACCAGAACCGGCAGTCCTCAACAACAGTCGACTTAGTGACCGTTCCGAGTTACAACGGTACTGAAAAAAGGGACTTAGGATCATTTTTCACTCTTAACGACCGTTGCAGCATCCTCATGGTGATCAAAAATTCAGACGCTTAGCAACTGCTTCATATTTATGACGGTCGCAGTGTCCTGGGGTGTGTGTGTGTTTCACATTATCCCCTTTAGCGACCTTCTGATAAGCAAAGTCAAACGGGACAGAGCCGGATTCACCTCACAACCGTTGTCACTAACTGAACAAGCGCGGCGATTCGCTTAACAAGTGCATCAAGAAAAGTTGGTGAAACGGGCCAAAACTCATTTAAAACTGTCTCGTTTAGCCACGGAGATCTGGGGCTGACTGGTGGTCGTTAAGTTGAGGACTCCCTGGGCCCTAAACTGCCTCCCAGTTGCAGTTTTACCAGTTCACCCCTTCTGGAGACGCAGAGCCCGAACCGAACCGTAATTAATTCCCAGGACTGAAAAAAAGATCGTTCTGCTTTAGACTGGGCATTTTGCTCTGTTGTGTCTTAAGGGCTTCGTACAGCCGAAGGATCCCCCTGGCATCTCTCTCTCTCTCTCCAGACAAAGGCAGGCCCAGCTCGGGAGGAGGCCTCCAGACCCAAAGGTCCTCACTTACAGCCCAGTTTCTAAAAATAGAGGATCTCACTCCGTCCTGGAGCTGTTCCAATCTATGTTCTATTTTTAAGACAGTCCCACCCTTGACCGTAAAGCGGAAGCCGGTCAGAAGTCACTGGCCCGTCGCTTCCAGCATCCCCATTTCCTAACCCTGACCTCGCCTCCAGATCTGCGGGGCTGGGAGCTTCACAATGCACGTAGAAAGAGGGCAGTGCTTATGTGTACCCCACCTCCCTCCCCAGTAACCTTGGACCACCGTAACCGCCTCTAACCGCTTACAGGATTGAGGGTAGACTTGTAATATAGGCAGCCAAGATGCCACGTCTTCAGCACAAGAGGCCTCTGAAAGTCACAGATGAGAGGGAGGTTCACGTGTCCACGCTGTTGCTTGAAACAATGGATGGAAACTAATCAAGGAGAGAAGCAACCTGGAACTAAGGAGAAACTTCCTGACAGTGAGAACAATTAATCAGTGGAACTATCTGCCTCCAGAAGCGGTGAATGCTCCAACACTCTTTTAAGAAGAGACTGGACAGCCATTTGTCTGAAATAGTACAGGGCAGTGGTGGCGAACCTATGGCACGGGTGCCAGAGGCGGCACTCAGAGCCCTCTCTGTGTGGGCACGCGCGCCGTCGCCCTAGTCCTAGTCCTTCCACTGGGTTTTATAAAACCTTTTCGCTTTAGGCCTCCGCCGCCGTGTGCAAAAAAAAAAAAGGTCCAATCAATCAGTCAATTTCAACTTCTTGCAGGGAAAAAAAAAGATCTTGCAAAGTTGGAATTGATTGATGGAACTTTTTAGTCCCACCGTCTGCTGTTACCACCGCAGCCATGCCCACCCAATGGGCCACACCCACCCAGCACCCGACGATGCATAAATGGGTTTTGGGGTGCAGTTTCGGCACTCGGTCTCTAAAAGGTTCGCCATCACTGGTATAGGGTTTCCTGGCTGAGCAGGGGGTTGGATTAGATGACCTCCAAGGTCCCTTCCAACTTTATTATTATTATTATCTTTTATTCACTAAACATGAACCTCAGTCAACTGAACATTCAAACCGCCTGGTGCCGATGGTTGACACAGGTTGCTACCAGCATCCTAGGTGTCAACCAGGTATCTCCTTAAAATATGTTCCGAGTAGCGCAGTTTTTTGTAACATTGCTGGAGTTATTGCAGGAAACTGCAGTTTCTTGATGTATTTTGCCAAGTTTTTGGACATAGTTCCCAGTGCCCCGATGACAAATGGGTACCACTGTTACACGTTTCATCCATAATCGTGCAGTTTCGATGGCCAGGTCGCGATATTTCGTAATTTTTTCCAGTTCTTTTTCTTCGACTCTGGCATTTCCTGGTACAGCGATATCAATCAGCTGTACGCTTCGGTTCTGTACAACTGCGATATCCGGCGTGTTGTGTTCCAAATGGCGATCTGTCTGTATTCGAAAGTCCCACAAGATCTTCACCCTCTCATTCTCAACATTTTCCACCCTATATGTCATGGTTCCGAAAGATGAAGCTGTTCAAAGAACTTTGAGGCATTGTTTACCTTAAAGAATCTTTTAATTTGCAACATAGCTTCCTGCACGTACATAGAGAAGCCAAAATCTAAATTCTCCTCCCCCAGACACACAGTAACCAAGCATAACTCACTCCTTCATTTAACAGTCATTAATCACATTCTCCAATTAGTTTGAAGTGTGATCTATCCCTCCCGTTATCTCCTCTTATTACAACTAACCTTGAAGAATACCCTACTGAGATATTGTTATGGCTAACTAGTCCCCAAGCACATTCTTCCCCCCTCCCTTCCAGCAACATCTAATTTTAACTCTAAAAGTAACACACAGGTTAAATAGAAAATGTCTGCATCTTCATATATTGTCAAGCAAGAACATCCGATGTTAGCAGCATTGACACTATGTTTCCATGACTTTTCGGACACAGGCAAGTTGTATTTTTTTACACAATGCCCAGTGGATTAATTTAACAACTCGGTCATGTCTAGCTTTGTAATCAGTTTGTGCGATTTTGCTACACTCACAGATTAGATGTGAAACAGTTTCAACTTTGTCATTGCAAAGTCGGCAATTTGGATTGTCAGTGGATGATGATGATTATTATTATAATACTTACGTTTGCAGACTGGATACCGGGGGATCCTTAAATAGAGGAAAGATTACAGGACCCATTTTGGGGTGTCAGGCTACCAAAATGGCACCCCTTTGTTCTACAAACCCCTCTCAATGTTTTGCACCACAGGGGCTGTTATTCAGCGGTTAGTCTCTCATCGTTATCAGTAACCACAGATTCAAACTTTCTGCAGTGGCAAATTGATACTAAATCTCCCAGGCAGAGATCTTCTCCCCCATTTTGAGGCATACATTGTGAACACAAAAGGCAGACTGGACCTTTATATAGCTTTTATTAGAAAGGATACAATCCACGTTTATCAACAGGCGATTTGACCCGGAGGGCATCCACACGCAAGAGTAGGGAGGAGAGAAAACACCCAGGAAGACGGCGGGATCTGCCGGCAGCCTTCAGCGAGTTGGGACGAAGTCTTCCAGGATGTCTCCCATTTTTCTAGGCTCTAGCAAAACAGGACATGATCCCTGCTGATGAAGCTTTATTCGTAAACCAAAGACACGGAAAAAGCACTGCCTGTATATTTACCGTAAACTTCAGGTATCAATCTTGTTTACACTTCCTTAAAGAGAATTTAAGCAAGCAAGAGTTTCTGTTAAGAAGCTCTAAAGTCACTTCTATTTATTTATTAATTTAATTTTTATCCCGCCCTTCTCCTTACGGACTCAGGGCGGCTGACAGCCTTATAAAACAGATACAACAATAAAAATACCCCGTTTAAAACCTAATTAAAAAGAAATATTTACTATGGCCTATGTCAATTAAAATTACTCTTAAAACCCCCCTAAAAATTCCCCTAGGCCAATCCCGCTTGTTGGAAGAGCCATGTCTTTAGGGCGCGGCGGAAGGAGGGGAGATCCGGGATCACCCAGATCTCTGGGGGTAGTTCGTTCCAGAGGGTGGGAGCTCCCACCGAGAAGGCCCTCCCCCTGGAGGTCGCCAGCCAGCACTGTCTGGCTGACGGCACCCTGAGGAGACCCACTCTATGGGAGCGTACCGGCCGATGGGAGGTAATCTGCGGCAGAAGGCGGTCTCGGAGATATCCAGGTCCGATGCCATGGAGCGCTTTGAAGATGATGACCAGCACCTTGAAGCGCACCAGGAAGGCTACCGGCAACCAGTGCAGCTCGCGCAGCAGCGGTGTTACATGGGAGCGACGAGTCCCTCCCAACACCGCCCGCGCGGCCGCGTTCTGGACCAGTTGGAGCCTCCGGGTGCTCCTTCTAAGGAAAATGTTGATTTATTGTGGAAAAGCCCGATTCCTTAGTCCTATAGGTTTGTCCCCTGTTCATAGGGGGTGACCAGGATTGTCCATCAAGGGGTCTGTTCTGCTAAAAGCCAGCTTGATGCAGTAGTTCAGGCAGCAGACTAGAACCCAGGAGGTGGCGAGTTCTAGTCCTGCCTCAGTCATGAAAGCCAATTCAGTGACTTTGGGCCAGTCCCTCCCTCTTAACCCTAGGAAGAAGAGCAAACCACATCCAAAAACGTTGCCAAGAAAATATGCACGAACGTATTTAAACAGTTGCCAAGAATCAAGACTCAAACAATGTAAACTTACCCCAAATTCCCAGATTTTGATACCCGAAAATCTGTCCAGTTCCATATACTCCTGACACTTGACAATTCACAACAATCCAGCTATTGCTGAACTATAATTTCCAGCCTCCTCAACACTATCTGGCTGTGGCTGACACCCAGGGCATTGGTGTAGATTTGTAAAGGCTTTGTGACAACTCGCTTGAGGCATTATTTGGGGGGGGGGGGTGTCTTTATCTCATCCATGCTGTGGGCAACTCAAGAGGAACAGCTGGGGGTCCCATCACCTGCCTTAGAAAACAGCTGCTTTCCCCCCCCCTCTAATTTCTCTTTAAGCCTTTGAGCAGCTCTTCTGGAATGTGTTTCACACCAAAGTACCTTTCTCCACAAAGTCCTCGGGATGGTGCTTTATGTAACTGAAAAGCTCCCTGTCCCTCTCAGCGTAGTAGTAATTGGAGTATCTCTTGATGTAGTAGCCCAAACAAAACCCCAGAGTGGCCATCAGGACTTGACGGTGGACACCTGGAAAAGATCAAGAGAGCAAAGGGACAAGTTCAACAAGCTGACACAAAATTCCCAAATGGCACTTCAAATGGTATACAGCAGGGGTCCCCAACCCCTGGTCCGTGGACCGGTACTGGGCCGCGGCATGCCAGCAACTGGTTCACACAAACAAGCAAAGCCCCATCCGCAGGATGCAGGCAGCACACAAAACCACGCACCCTCCGGTCCACGGAAAAAGCTCTCTCCACGGAACCGGTCCCTGGTGCCCCAAAGGTTGGGGACCTCTGGTATAGAGCAGGTAGCTGTCACTAGGATGATGCCTACAAAGGCATGAAGACGACAAGCTGAACTTGGTCTGGACCAGGGGTAGGCAACTTCGGCTCTTTTATGACTCATGGACTTCAACTCCCAGAATTCCTGAGCCCGCAGAGCTGACTCAGGAATTTTGGGAGTTGAAGTCCATGAGTCATAAAAGAGCCAAGGTTGCCTACCCTTAACTACATCTGCTGTGTTCCTCAATTTCCTCCTTCTTTCCCTCCTCTTCCTCCTCATTGCATAGTGGATTAACAATAACAATAACGATAGAGTTGGAAGGGGCCTTGGGGGTCTTCTAGTCCAACCCCCTGCTTAGGCAGGAAACCCTATCATTTCAGACAAATGGTTGTCCAATCTCTTCTTTTAAAATTTCCAGTGTTGGAGCATTCAGAACTTCTGGAGGCATCTATACCCTATACCCTACTTCAGACACTGATTAATTGTTCTAACTGCCGGGAAATTTCTTCTTGGTTCTAGGTTGCTTCTCTCTTTGATTAGTTTCCATCCATTCTTGTCTTGTCCTCAGGTGCTTTGGAGAATAGCTTGACTCCCTCTTCTTTGTGGCAACCCCTTGGATATTGGAAGACTGCTATCCTGTCAGCCCTAGTCCTTCTCTTCATTAAACTAAACATACCCAATTCCAGTCACCATTCTTCGTATGTTTTAGCCTCCAGTCCTCTAATGCTCTTCTCTGCACTCTTTCTAGAGTCTCAACGCCTTTTTTACATTGTGACGACCAAAATGGACACTGTATTCCAAGTGTGGCCTTACCAAGGTGTTGTAAAATAGTATTAAACTTCATGTGGTCTTGATTCTATCCCTCTTATCCCATTTTTCAGCTCTGTCCTAGCAGACCATCACTTCCACACGCATCTTCCCACATTAACGCTGCTGGTATTCAGTTCCCATGCCAGACATTCTTCACAAGCAATCATCATTTTAAAAAGAGAACGGTAAAGCCTTCGGTTCTCTCTGAGCTTGGATGTTTGTTTGCAGACATTCATTACCCAATGGATCCTATGATTATATGAGTGGCTGCCTTATATATCAGGGGTCCCCAACCTTGGGCACTTTATGACTTGTGGACCTCAAGCATGGCTGAGGAATTCTGGGAGTTGAGGTCCACAAGTCATAAAGTGGGCAAGGTTGGAGACCCCACTTATATATAGCATTTTGCTCTCCAAGTGTTGAGGGGGCTGCAGTTTATTCCTTGGTAGTTCCTTGATTGCATGTAGTATTTTTTTTCTCCCCGTTTTTATTTTTTTTGTCCAGTGTTAATCCCCGTTTATCTCACTGTGGGCTGCAACAGAGAAATTCTTCCGGTCTTTTTCATTTATATTTTTTTTTATTATTGTCTCTTTTGAATGGTGGGCAAATATAGTTTGTCCCTACCTGATGGCTGATTTACCTGAAGGTCAGTCTTCCACGAGTTCCCTAGCATTTTAATCACATTTAATTATGTTTGTATATTAAAATTATATTTAATAATAGTAAAAACAACTTATTATTCTCAGGCTTGGGCTAAGAGACTAATAAAGGTCGTTTGGGGTGACCTTGGCCAGACTGTCCTACTTCGCAGGGCTGTTGTGTGTGTGTGTGGGGGGGAGAAAGATATGAAGGCATTAATTGCCCCTTGACCCCAAAGAGGGAGGCAAGAGGACCACCTAATAAATTAATCAAATCCTCCATTTGGGCCCACCAGGAAGGGACCCCTCGGGAGCATCGACTCCACCGGAGGTCAGACCGGGATCCTCCCGACCCTGACTCCGGATGGGGCTTCTCTTGGCTCCTCCTCGGCTGTGGATTATGGGCATGCGGCTCTTTACTTCCGGCTCCCCGCTTCCTTGAGCTCTGCGTGCTGGTTAGCAGCGACGGGGATCCTGTCCGCGGAAGGGCCGGACGGGGCCTCGATGGGCAGCCCGGGGACCCCCCCCCCAAAGAGCGGAAGGACGGGGGACCACGCGGAAGGGCCCGGCGACTGACCCGCGCGCAGGGCGGGCCTGCGGTTGACGCCGTTGTGCAGCAAGGTGCTGATCCAGAAGATGCCCGCCATCCACACGGAGGGGAAGGTGAGCAGCGGCGGCGGCGGCAGCGAGAGCGCCTCGTTGGGGACGGAGAAGCGGAGCTGCATGGCGACGGCTGGAGCGGCGGAGGGTCCGGCCCGCAACACCTTCCCTCCAGCCCGCGCGGCCCGCCGAGGAAGGTTCCGCCCTCCTTCCTGGAGCAAGGGGCGGGGCTCAGCAGCGCCGGCCCCTCCCCGCCGCCTCCGAGCCCGGATTGGCCGGGGGGCGTGGCCGCTTTCCGCCAGGGTGGGGTTCGCGCGGAAGGGCCGATTGGCAGGGAGGAAACAGCTGGACGGAGCTTGCATTGAATAGAACAGAGCTCGAAAGGCTAGGCCAGGGGTAGGCAACCTTGGCTCTTTTATGACTCGTGGACTTCAACTCCCAGAATTCCTCAGCCAGCCATGCTGAGGGGAAAGGGAGAGGTTTCCAAGCTGAGCCATGCTGGCTCAGGAATTCTGGGAGTTGAAGTCCACGAGTCATGAAGGGGCCATCGTTCCTCCCATGCTGGCTCAGGAATTCTGGGAGTTGAAGTCCATAAGTTATGAAGGGGCCAAAGTTTCCCCCATGCTGGCTGAGGAATTCTGGGAGTTGAAGTCCACCAGTCATGAAGGGGCCATACTTCCCCCATGCTGGCTGAGGAATTCTGGGAGTTGAAGTCCCCAAGTCATGAAGGGGCCATA
>NW_015389201.1:12346-17909 GCF_001527695.2 Protobothrops mucrosquamatus | reverse complement strand
CTGAGGAATTCTGGGAGTTGAAGTCCACCAGTCATGAAGGGGCCATACTTCCCCCATGCTGGCTGAGGAATTCTGGGAGTTGAAGTCCCCAAGTCATGAAGGGGCCATAGTTCCCCCATGCTGGCTGAGGAATTCTGGGAGTTGAAGTCCACAAGTCATAAAAGAGCCAAGGTTGCCTACCCCTGGGTTAGAATAAAGTTTTCAGCTGGGGCACGTTCTTTTTATTTCTTATTTTATTTAGGGCAGCCAATTCCTTTTCAAAAGCAAGAGAAATTGACAAGCTTCTTTCCCTTTCTAAAAAAAAAAAAAAGAACCCCTCTACAGGTAGTCCTCGACTTACGTCCACAATTGAGCCCAAAATTTCTGTTGCTAAGTGAAACATTTGTCAAGTGAGTTTTGCTCCATTTTGCGACCTTTCTTGCCAAAGGGTTGTTCAGCGAATCCCTGCAGTTGTTAAATTAGTAACATGGTTGTTAAGTGAATTTGTCTTCCCCGTCGACTTTACTTGTCAGAAGATTGCCGAAAGGCATCATGTGGCCCCGGGACACACTGCAACCGTCATAAATATGAGTCAGTGGCCAAGCGTCTGAATTTTGATCACGTCACCGCGGGGAATCTTGCAAGAGTCGCAATGTGTGAAAAACGGTCATAAGTCCCTTTTTACAGTGCCGTTGTAACTTTGTACAGTCAGTAAGTGAACCGTTGTAAGCCGAGGACTCCCCGTAGTGTTATCACAGTGCTAAAGCCTGCCCCCCATGTCATTTCCACACAGCCCCTTTTAACTAGAATCAAGGTCCCTCAAGGGATTTGGTAGCTCAACCTCGTCCCGAAAGAGACACCAACCTGTGTCGCAACAGCCACGCCGCCGGGATGTGGCTCGTTCGTGGCAAGTTTACCTTCTTGCGGCGTTCCTGTTCCTGCCAAGCCGGGACCGTCCCATCTGGGCAAGGTCTGAGGGCAGAAATCCAGGGCCTGATTTAGCCGGATGACGAGAATCTGGATGATGCAGATGGGACCGAAGTGAAGCAATGGAATTGCATCAGGAGATTCAGTCCAGAGTCTAAAACAGCTTTGTGGGACGAAGGGAGGAATGCATCAAGAGGAAGGAGAAGAGGGGGAGGTGGAAAATTGTGTAAGGCCAATTGTCCGTGGAGCTTCTCAGTTATCCAGGTCAGGGATTGTCCCAAAGGTGCTTTTTTCAGGAGGCAACTGGACTTTTTTGTTTTTCTTTGAAGATCTTTCGCTTCTCATCCCAAGAAGCTTCTTCAGTTCTGACTGGAGGGTGGGGAAGGAAAGGATTTATACTCCTTGCAGACAGCTGGTCATTTGCCTTCTTTTAGAACAGTGGTTCTCAACCTGTGGGTCGGGACCCCATTTGGGGTCGATCGACCATTTCACGGGGGTTACCAAGCAAGGCTGTCCGCCATTTTTTTTGTCCGCCATTTTTTTCCCCCTTTTCCGGTGGGTGCCTTACCTCCCTTGGGCTGGGCCAGCTGGTGGTCGGCCTGCTCCATGTCTGCCGCTTGCCAGCTACGCCTCGGCCGGCGCAGGGGGCGGAACCACACATGCGCAGCGCTCCCGGGCAGGAAAAGTCCTCGACTTACGACCAGTTGGGTAGTCCTCGACTTACGACCGGTTTAGTCCTCGACTTACGACTGGTTTAGTCCTCGACTTGTGACCGGTTTAGTCCTCGACTTACGACCGGTTGGGGTCGCGGCATTAAAAAGGTTGAGAACCACTGTTTTAGAAGGTCATTGAGGCCACTTGGAGATTTATCTGTGTCCTCAGGGCCACCTGAGTGGTGCACATGGGTGTGGAGCCTTCTTGGAACTGCTAAAAGGGACTGTGTTGTGGAGCTGCAGAATCATCCTGCAGAAAGCACAACTACACAACACAGTCCTCTCAGCAGTCCCAAGAAGGCTCCACACCCATTTGCACTACTCAGGTGACCCTGTTAAACCGTCCAGGTGGCCTCAATGATCCTCTAAAAGGATGCAAATGACCGGCTGTCTGCAAGGAGTATAAATCCTTCCATTCCCCACCATCCAGTCAGAGCTTGAAGAAGCTTCCTGGATGACAAGCGAAACGTCTTCAAAGAAAAATCAAGAAAGTCCAGTTGCCTCCTGAAAAAGCACCTGTCAACGCTGTGACAATGGATGTCCACGCTCTGACAACTAAGATTCAGCAGCCATTTTACCTTTGCTTCTAAAGTGCCTTAGAGTTTAGATCAGTGTTTCTCAACCTTGACAATTTTAAGGCATGTGGACTTCAACTCCCAGAATTCCACAACCAGCAATGCTGGCTCTGGAATTCTGGGAGTTGAAGTCCACATGCCTTAAAATTGTCAAGGTTGAGAAACACTGGTTTAGATGTAGGATGGGGGAATGGGGCAAATGCTTGAGGATTTAGCTAGCCATAAAAAATGCAGTCGTGTGGGATTTCAAGGACATGGTTGATCAGGTTTTGGCGGGCTGAAGAGCCGGAGAGAAAAGCCCGCGTTTTGTGCTGATTGGGGAATGTGATTTTCGACAGCTTTTGTGGGGCAGGAAGTGTAACTTGTTACTTTGTATCTGGGAGGAGGGAATTTCAATTTTGGGTTCAACTATGTAAGTGCCGATACTTTGTTTCCTAATAAAATGTTCTTTAAGGAAGAAAATCTTGCCTTGGAAGTTCTTTTGACTGGTTTCATCTATTGGAACCATGACAGCACCTTTGGAAGGGGTCAATTTATTCTCCCAAACACCTGAAGGCTGGACAAGAAACGATGGATGGAAACTAATCAAGGAGAGAGAAGCAACCTGGAATTCAGGAGAAACTTCCTAACAGGACAATTAACCAGTGGAACCACTTGCCTCCAGAAGTTGTGGGTGCTTCATCACTGGATGTCTTTAAGAATAGACTGCACAACCACCTATCTGAAATGGTATAGGGTCTCCTGCTTGAGCAGGGGCTGGACTAGATGGCCTCAAAGGTACCTTCCAGATCTATCCTGATTGATTGATTGATTCAAGGACGATCTGTGCTATTCTCCAATGTCTATGTTGAGATGCTTGGCTATATAAATACAACAAAACCATAAATAAAGTTATACACAACTCAAATAATAGATTTAAAAAACTCTTCTAAAAGCCAGACAGCTTCACAGACATCAGACGTGATATTAAATTGCAAATTGCAAGCTAATGGACAATTTGGCAAGAGACTAATCAAGGAGAGACGCAACCTGGAATTAAGGAGAAACTTCCTAACAGTGAGGACAATTAACCAGTGGAACCGCTTGCCTCCAGAAATCGTGGGCGCTTCATCATTGGAGATTTTTAAGAAGAGATTGGACAACCATTTGTCTGAAATTGTATAGATTCTCCTGCTTGAGTAGGGGGTTGGACTAGAAGATCTCCAAGGTCCCTTCCAGCTCTATTGTGATTGATCAGGTATTATTACACATCCACGGGAGCTGATGTAAGCACCTGTACCATGCATGATTTCTGTGTCTTATGGAGTATCCATGTCTGTAAGGCTCCTGTTGCAATCCTTTCTCAAGCTTTGGCAGAAAGTTTTCCATTGGGCATTTTCCAATCTGCCCAGCTGAGCTTGTCCAACATGACTCAGCTGTCATCCCTTGGCACAGCCCCACACGCCCTCTGGGGGTCAAACCTTTGGAAGAGGCCCAAGTTGGAAGCCTTGCAACCTGTCAATAAACCCACCTTGCCAACTGCACAGAAAGGTCCAGGGGGAGGAAGGTCTGATTGGCTGGAAAACAAGGTGTGTCCTTTGATGGAACTCATGCTGATCACGCCGAAGGGAGATGATTTGCTGCCCAGCTTGGCTACATAAATGGTCCTCAACCACCCGGCAGCCTGCTCCACCTTTTTTTGCTCCTTGCCCGTCTCCCAGCTCGGTGAAGGACCTGACGATGCCAGCTGACTTCCAGCTCCCAGAACTTCTCGCTTCTGCAGCCACGGAGAAGTACGTGTCTGCCATCCAGAAGATGGAGCAGACTGTGATGTTCCCCAGCCTCCTTCGTGGGGTCTCCTTAGAAGACCTGGAAGATGCTTTCGGGGCCGACTCGGCCGGCAAAGATTTGTTTGAACATTTTACGCTGCTGAAATCCGGCAAGGGGATGCTGGAAGGCGGGTTCTTACCCCTGAGAAGAGAGAAACAGCTACCCGTGGCTCCTCAAGGGAAGCAGGAGAACATGGAGGAGGACAGCCTGGAAGACATATTTTATTACCACTTGTCGAGTCTGTATCGTGTCCTCCATCATTTGACCCAGAGAGCCCTTGCTGTCACGGCCAAATACAACGAAATTATGGAACGCATCAACCGGAGCTAAGGTGTGGAGAAACGCACCCTAGGAAGCAGTCAGAGGTAAGATGTTTCCTTTTATAATATATCTGGAAGGTGGACCTTTCTTTCTTTCTTTCTTTTCTTTTTTTNCTCTTTCCTTCCTTCCTTCCTTCCTTCCTTTCTCCCTCCCTCCCTCCCTCCCTCCTTCTCTTCCTATTTTCCCTTCTCCCTCTCTCCGTTTCTCTCTTAGCATAAAGATCATATAATCTAACCATGTTGCCTACACAGGCTTTCGGTGATGTATGAACCCTGCCACTGTGCAACAAATCACACCCAAACGTGATTCACTGTACCACGATAAAAATGTATAATAGTAGCAATGATTTAATCCCTAATTATCAGCACTCTCATTTCAAATATATGTAGGGGAAGACTGTTCAAGAGTGAACGTGGTAGGAAGAAAAAAAAACCCCTAGCATTATGCCCTAATTTGCTATTTATAAAGATGCTTGTGTAACCTTGAACACTTGCAGTGTTTCTCAACCTTGACAATTTTAAGGCACGTGGACTTCAACTCCCAGAATTCCACAGCCAGCAATGCTGGCTGTGGAATTCTGGGAGTTGAAGTCCACGTGCCTTAAAATTGTCAAGGTTGAGAAACACTGTGCTAGGACTTTGTGCTGTCTGGGAGAGATCGCTGACGAACTTTTGTGATTTATTTCATAGGTTTGCTGCCTGAAAACCACAGATGGACTGGGAGCCTTCTCAAACCTTGCTCCAAAGAGGATTTCTATGCAGCCACCGACGTGCTGCCGTTTCTAGAAAGAGTTTTGAGGTTTTGAACTCGCTCAAAGCGAAGGGGAGAACTTCCACGCCAGCAAACCGTCTCTTGAAATAACCCCCCAAAATATTTATGGTTATGAACTTACTTCGAGCGAAAAGAAGATTAAGTTATTATTCATAGATGAAATATTCCGGGTTTGTGTACCTTTTGAATCAGCCCAAGCACCCTATCAGGGTGGGGCTGGAATTAACCACTGTTTGAAAATCATTTCCAGAATGATATTTATGCGGGATTTTTTTTGTATGTAACTGAACTGAGGCACTTATTGTGAATAAAACAAGATAAGTAAACTTCGTTCTAGGTATTGCTTCATTTCTTTGGTTCTTCTCCTGATTCAGTGTTTTGCCCACTTGCGAAATATCTACAGGATTGTTATTTTTTTCTTGTAGAGAAAAATCTCCTTCAGATCCTGTTTGGCTTCCTGGTGACTTT
>NW_015389201.1:0-11473 GCF_001527695.2 Protobothrops mucrosquamatus | reverse complement strand
TTTTTTTGTATGTAACTGAACTGAGGCACTTATTGTGAATAAAACAAGATAAGTAAACTTCGTTCTAGGTATTGCTTCATTTCTTTGGTTCTTCTCCTGATTCAGTGTTTTGCCCACTTGCGAAATATCTACAGGATTGTTATTTTTTTCTTGTAGAGAAAAATCTCCTTCAGATCCTGTTTGGCTTCCTGGTGACTTTACAGAACGTTATTGCTATTATTTCTTTCCGAATTCTTTTTGCACCTGGCCTAAAGTACTAGGACTTACACCCCAAACCTGCCCTATGGGGTGAGAGGGTATTCCTTGAGGTTTTCACAGCGTCCTCCTTTAGCAGAAAGACAAATAACAGAATAACAGAGTTGGAAGGGACCTTGGAGGTCATCTAGTCCAACCCCTTGCTCAAGCAGGAGACCCTATACCAGTGATGGCGAACCTTTTAGAGACCGAGTGCCCAAACTGCCACCCAAAACCCACTTATGCATTGTCGGGTGCCGGGTGGGTGTGGCCCATTGGCTGGGTGTGGCCCCTTGGGTGGGCGTGGCTGAACTAAAAAGTTCAACCAATCAATTCCAACTTTGCCAAGATCTTTTTTTTTCCCACGAGAAGTTGAAATTGACTGATTGAACCTTTTTTTTTTTTTTTTGCACACGTTGGCGGAGGCCTAAAGCGAAAAGGTTTTATAAAACCCAGCTGAAGGCCTAGGACTGGGGCGACGGCGCGCGTGCCCACAGAGAGGGCTCTGAGTGCCGCCTCTGGCACCCGTGCCATAGGTTCGCCACCACTGCCCTATACCATTTCAGACAAGTGGCTGTCCAGTCTCTTCTTAAAAACATCCAGTGTTGGAGCATCCACCGCTTCTGGAGGCAGGTGGTTCCACTGGTTAATTGTTCTCACTGTCAGGAAGTTTCTCATTAGTTCTAGGTTGCTTCTCTCCTTGATTAGTTTCCATCTGTTGCTTCTTGTCCTGCCTTCAGGCACCTTGGAAAATAGCTTGACTCCCTCTTCTTTGGGGCAATCCCTGAGATACTGGAACACTGCTATCATGTCCCCCCTCGTCCTTCTCTTCATTAAACTAGACATACCCAATTCCAGCAACCATTCCTTATATGCTTTAGCCTCCAGTCCCCTAATAATCTTTGTTGCTCTTCTCTGCCCTCTTTCTAGAGTCTCAACATATTTTTTACACTGTGGTGACCAAAACTGGATGCCGTATTCCAAGTGTGGCCTTACCAACGCCTTGTAAAGTGGTATTAACACGTCACGTGATCTTGATTCTATCCCTCTGTTAATGCAGCCCAGCACTGTGTTGGCTTTTTGGGCAGCTGCAGCACACAGTTGGCTCATTCTTAAGTGATTGTCCACTAGGACTCCGAGGTCCCTCTCACAGTTGCTACTATTGAGCAAGGTACCCCCTATACTATATTTCTGGAGGCACGCCATTCCACTGATTAATTGTTCTCACTATCAGGAAATTTGTCCTTAATCTTGGCTTGATCTCTCCTCAGTAAGTTTGTCCTGACTGTCAGGAAGTTTCTCCTTAGTTCCAGGTTGCTTCTCTCCTTCATGTGTTTCCATCCGTTGCTTCTTGTCCTGCCCTCGGGTGCTTTGGAAGAATAAGTCGATCTTACAAAACTAGGAATTCAGGACTGATTTGTTCAAATTCAGGCGATAGGATTGGCTATCTTCAGCCAGATAGAAGAATTCAGAATCAGCTGAGAACTGAAAAGAGCTGAAGGCGATGCCTGTTTGGTCAGACTGTTTGCCGAAGGCGAGAAAGAGATGAGGAAGAACTGATTTAGCCATCTTTGACGTGTCTGCCCGGAGGCAGGAATTTGGAAAATGCTGGCTAGGGAAAGCTCCTCCTACTTCAGGGGGCAGTGCCACCTCTGCAGGTGTCCCGAACGCAAAACGTCCGCCTACAGGTGCTCGGGTTACGCTGTTTTCACCTGGAAGGAGTGTCTAGTGTGCATCGGGGCGTGAATGGACATTGGTGTGCTGCAGTGTGGTGACAAGAAGCTGGAAAGGAAGACCGGTTAGCTAATCCGTTCTCAACAATAACTCACCAGCCGCTAACTGCTAGACCTCTGGATCTCCAGTGCTGGAGGAGGAAAAAATGAGTAATTCTCCAGAGCCTAAGACCCTTGGAAAACAAAGTTTGGCCAGCTCGCCAACGGTAAGCATGAGGGGAGGTAGCAAAAGGAGGAAGGCAATGAGTTTAATCCCCTCTCTGGCAAATTTTGCCGCCTTTGAGGAGCAGATGGTAGGTAGGCTAAGTTTGAGGAGCAGATGCCGCGAGGAAAAGTGCAAAACAGTTTTGTGGGTCTGTAGAATCTGCAGCTGTGCTTCAGTGGAGCCTTTGTTTGGTCTGCACATTATGGAGTCAGTGGACTGAGAGCACGCCACACGCTGAGAAAAGGATTTGTCCACCGCAGCAACTTGAAGACGGGTGGACTTCAAATCCCAGAATTCCCCAGTCAGCACGCTACAAAGTGTTAATAATACCACTTTATAACGCCTTGGTAAGGCCACACTGGGAATCCTGCGTTCAGTTTTGGTCGCCACAATATAAAAATGATGTTGAGTTACTGGAAAGAGTTTGTTGCTATAGAAATGGCTAGTATATACTGTTGTGTAAAATTAAAATTAATTGAGGTTATAATGTTGTCTTCTACTGCGCTAAAGAGAGTTGAAATGGGTGTCTTTTTCTTTCCTTTTCCCTCTTTACACCATGTTTTTGTTTCTTTTTCCTTCCCCCTCCTCCTAGTTTTCTATTACTTTTTTGAATTTCTCTTTGTAGTTTATATTTTGATAAACTAATAAAAATGTGAAGAAGACTCTGGAAAGAGTGCAGAGAAGAGCAACAGAGATGATTAAGGGACTAAAGGCTAAAACACATGAAGAACGGTTTCAGGAATTGGGTATGTCTAGTTTAATGAAAAGAAGGACTAGGGGTGACATGATAGCAGTGTCCCAATATTTGAGGGGCTGCCCCAAAGAAGAGGGAGTCAAGCTATTCTCTAAACCAGATGAAGGCAGGACAAAAAGCAATGAATGGACACTAATCAAAGAGAGAAGCAACCTAGAACTGAGGAGAAATGTCCTGACAGCTAGAACAATCAGTGGAACAACCTGCCTCCAGAAGCGGTGGATGCTCCAACGCTGAAGGTTTTTAAGAAGAGATTGGACAGCCATTTATCTGAAATGGTATAGGGTTTCTTGCTTGAATAGGGGTTGGATAGAAGATCTCCAAGATCCCTTCCAACTCTGTTATTCTGTTAAGTCCACCCACCTTAAAGTTGCTGAAGTTGACAAACACTGCATCAAGCCATAAACTGTGGTTTACAAGACAGACCTAGATTCCGTATGGCCTAACTCAAAACCAGGCAAACTCAGTTCTTCATGAAAGGGAGGGTAGGCAAAGAAACTGATATGATCTATATGCAACAGTCTGCATATACGTGTATAGATTGACGCAGCATCCTAAACCAGGATATTATAAAAGCAAGGTTAGTGGTATAATTCACACTAAGCCCCAAAGAAGCAAACTAACTCCATTATAGCTTCTCGGTGTGTGTTTCTGAACTATAGGTTGATACGCATGTCACGGCAATCCAGTAAATTGTGTCTTATTTGACAAAGAAGGGTTAGGCCTGGCTGAGGAATTCTGGGAGTTGAAGTCCACAAGTCATAAAAGGGCCAGGTTTGAAGACCCCTGACATAATGTGAGGGGGAAATAATGCTAACTCAGAAAGAGCTAAACTGGTGTTTCTCAGCCATTTTAAGAGGTGTGGACTTCAACTCCCAGAATTCCCTAGCCAGCGTGCCTGGCTGAGGAATTCTGGGAGTTGAAGTCCACAAGTCATAAAAAAAAGAGCCAAGTTTGAAGACCCCTGACATAATGTGAGGGGGAAATAATGCCAACTCAGAAAGAGCTAAACTGGTGTTTCTCAACCTCGGCCATTTTAAGAGGTGTAGACTTCAATTCCCAGAATTCCTCAGCCAGCGTGCCTGGCTGAGGAATTCTGGGAGTTGAAGTCCACAAGTCATAAAAGGGCCAAGTTTGAAGAACCCTGTGCTAGAAGAACCAAGGAGAACTGCTTTAGAACAATGCATGATTGATTGAAATGCTATTTTAATTCAATCTTTGAGGCTGTCCCTGCTCTTTCCCTTCTCAAAACTGAGATGCGGCCTATGTTCACCTTCCTTTTCTCATCAGCAGTGCCAGATCATTGAGTTGAACGTTGGTGGAGAGATCTTCACCACCACGCTGAACACTTTGAAGAAGCACCCAGGCTCCAAACTGGCTGAAATATTTGGCCAGGCCAAGCCCCGAAGAGATTCAGCGGGCCGAATCTTCATAGACCGGCCTGGAACTTACTTTAAATACATCCTGGAGTATCTGCGTGGTGATCGCGTCCCCTTGCAAAACGTTGAGGAGGTTTACAAGGAAGCCGTCTACTATGACCTCAAGCCTTTGATCAAACAACTGGAAGAATCCCCTCAAATCTTTGGTGAGCTGGTGGCGAGGAAGCAGTTTCTTGCCCGGGTGCCCAACTATTCTGAAAACATCGAATTGATGATCCGAATCGCCCAGGCAGAAGCTGTGGCCTCCCGCCAATCCAGCGTGATGCTCTGCGTGATGAAGACTTTGGAAGATGTGGCGAGGTGTAGTGATGCCCTCAGCATTTTACTATGGAGGTTCTTTAGCCACCAGGTCAAACCGGGCACCTTTCGCCGGGGCTCGTAAGACCTAGAAGACCTGACGTAGTTCTACCTGTATCTTCGGTTTCCAATGTTCTGGAGAAAGGTCTCAATGCAAGGTCTTTTTCCGAAAGCGAAGTTTCGGTTACTCAAGAAGATGTTCAAAAACAAGGTAACCACCATCGGGTCAGCTCACAACCCATTAGATCAAGAAGGGCTGTTGCAGGGGGTCTTCAAACTTGACCCTTTGATGACTTGTGGACTTCAACTCCCAGAATTCCTCAGCCAGGCACGCTGACTGAGGAATTCTGGGAGTTGAAGTCCACAAGTCATCAAAGGGCCAAGTTTGAAGACCCCTGGGCTCTTGGGTAGCTTTCCTAGCACTGGGCTACGTAAGGCTGAGGATCATTCCAGATGCTTGCTGAGTGTATGCAGTCTTAGGACCTCTAAACTTTGCTCCACATCTGGAGTTTGAGGCCTTTGGGGAACAATTGGGTTTTGGTGGCTGGGGAATTCTGGGAGTTGAGGTTTACCCATATTGAAGTTGCCATGGTTGAGAGAATAGGAATAGCTAGACCAGGGGTAGGCAACCTTCAACTCCCAGAATTCCTGAGCCAGCCATGCTGAGGAGAAAGTGAGAGGTTTCCAAGCTGAGCCATGCTGGCTGAGGAATTCTGGGAGTTGAAGTCCACAAGTCATGAAGGGGCCATAGTTCCCCCATTGCTGGCTCAGGAATTCTGGGAGTTGAAGTCCGCGAGTCATAAAAGGGCCAAGTTTGAACACCCCTGATCCACATCATCAAACATACACCGCAGGGATTTTCAGAGATACAAGTAGTCTTTGGTTTACAATCATTCATTTAGTGACCATTTGACATTACAACGACACCGAAAAAAGTGAGTTATGACCGTTTTGCACACTTACGACCATTGCCACATCCCCACGGTCATGCGATGAAAATTCAGACACTTGGCAACTGACTCATATTTATGACGGTGGCAGCGTCCCGGGATCTTGTAATTCCCTTTTATGACCTTCTGACAAGCAAAGTCCATGGGGGAAATCCAGATTCACTTAGTAACCATGTCACTAACTTAACAACTGCAATGATTCACTTAACAATGGTGGCAAGAAACGTTGTAAAATGGAGCAAAACTCACTTCGCAACCGTCTCACTTAGCAATCGAAATGTAAGTCATGGTCTTCCTGTACTACATTATTGTTGTAGGTCGGATATAGTAACAGAATCCCCAAAACCTGCATAAATTTCTCTCTGCTCCTCTTATAGTAAGCAAAGTCGAGATGAGGTTATTTTGAGTTTCTGTCTCATGTTCCCTTCAAGATTAAAACTTATAATAAATTTATTGTTACTTTAAATGTACACTAATCGGCATACATTAAAATGGAATTTTGTTGCATATACCATCTCCAATATAAATATGACAAAAAAAGTGCATATACCCACATATATTCCATGACACAGAGAACAACACAGTCTAGTTCGGATGTAGACATGTACATGGCGAGAAAAACCTTTTGGACACCAGGGACCGGTGCTGTGAAGAGAGGTTTTTCGGTGGACCAGAGGGTGCGTGGTTTTGTGTGCTGCCCACATCTCGCGGATGGGGCTTTGCTTGTTTGTGTGGACCAGTTGCTGGCATGCCACGGCCCAGTACTGGTCCATGGACCAGGGGTTGAGGACCCCTGGCTTAGGGAATAAAGCTGTTACAGAATCTGGTAGTCCTGCTATAAATACTTCAAAACCTCCTCCCAAAGGGGAGAAACAGAAACAGATAATGAAGTGTGTATGTGGGGGGAGTGTCTCTAACAATGCTCCGAGCTCTAAGCATATATAAGCGCTTGTAAGCCGTATCCTGAATCACGGGAAATGAGCTTCCTATAATCTTCTCGGCTGTCCTTACCACTCTCTGTGTGGACCTTCCATCTGAGGCTCTGCTACCATCAAACCAGACAGTGATGCAGTTTGTTATGTGCTCAGAGGTGCTCTCCTCACCCAATGCAGGAAATGCAGACGCTGGTTTGCACGCTTCACTAAGGATGACGTCTGGAGAGACCAAGTCAGATTACGAAATCTTTTCTCCCTTAAGTTTCTCTTCATACCTCGTGGAATCAAATGCCGGGCCCCAAAACCAATAATTAAAAGGCTCACTGCAATAATTAATTACTTCAGTGAGCACTGGAGGAATTCCTTCCAGAATAACTACTAGGCCAAACTGCCTCGTTGCTTTTTGCCCCGTGCTCATCTCATCCACCCAGCAAAGTTATCCATCCAGGATGTGAAAGAAGTTTTTTCTTTTAACTGGCATTGTTGCAGGGTCACTGATCAGGGCTGAGAAACAGTTGATTCATTCAAGAGGATCCCTTTGGTTTCCATGTCCAAGGAAGGACTAACCCAGCGGTTCTCAACCTATGGGTCGCGACCCCATTTGGGGTCAATTGACCATTTCACGGGGGTCGCCAAGCAAGGCTGTCCGCCATTTTTTTCCCCTTTTCCGGCGGGTGCCTTACCTCCCTTGAGCTGGGCCAGCTGGTGGTCGGCCTGCTCCGTCTCTGCCGCTTGCCAGCTACGCCTCGGCCGGTGCAGGGGGCGGAACCATGCATGCGCGGCGCTCCCGGGCAGGGAAAGTCCTCGACTTACGACCGGTTGGGTAGTCCTCGACTTACGACCGGTTTAGTCCTCGACTTACGACCAGTTTAGTCCTCGACTTACGACTGGTTGGGGGTCGCGGCATTAAAAAGGTTGAGAACCACTGGACTAACCCTAACCCACTTTGGTCTAGTGGTTAGGACACCAGGCTAGAAAGTGGGAGATGGTGAGTTCGAGTCCCGCCTTAGTGGTGAAATCTGGCTGGGTGACTTTGGGTCAACACCAGGAGACAGTGAGTTCTGGTCCTGCCTTAGGCATGTAAGCCAGCTGGGTGACTTTGGCCAATCACCAGGAGACAGTGAGTTCTAATCCCGCCTTAGTGGTGAAATCCAACTGGGTGACTTTGGGCCAATCATCAGGAGACAGTGAGTTCTAGTCCCGCCTTAGGCATGAAAGCCAGCTGGGTGACTTTGGGCCAATCACCAGGAGACAGTGAGTTCTAGTCCCGCCTTAGTGGTGAAATCCAGCTGGGTGATTTTGGGCCAATCACCAGGAGACAGTGAGTTCTAGTCCCGCCTTAGGCATGAAAGCCAGCTGGGTGACTTTGGGCCAAGCACCAGGAGACAGTGAGTTCTAGTCCCGCCTTAGTGGTGAAATCCAGCTGGGTGATTTTGGGCCAATCAGCAGGAGACTTTGAGTTCTAGTCCTGTCTTAGGAATGAAAGCTGGCTGGGTATCTTTGGGCCAATCACCAGGAGACGGTGAGTTCTAGTCCTGCCTTAGCCATGAAAGCCAGCTGTGTGACTTTGGGCCAGTCTCCCTCTCTCTCTTTCAGCCCTGCTCGCCTCACAAGTTTCTAGCTGTGGGATAAATAGGGGGAAGAAAGTGTGTTGGATATGTTTACTGCCTGGAGTTATTTGTAAAAACAAACAAACAAAGAAATAAATAAATGAATAAGTCTCTGACTTTT
The DNA here is from genome assembly GCF_001527695.2 of Protobothrops mucrosquamatus. Classification (NCBI taxonomy): domain Eukaryota; kingdom Metazoa; phylum Chordata; class Lepidosauria; order Squamata; family Viperidae; genus Protobothrops; species Protobothrops mucrosquamatus. The sequence goes on along the minus strand of NW_015389201.1, from coordinate 3,195 downwards.
GCTTCAGCACCTTAATCCAGTGTTTCTCAATTTTAGCAAAACCAATTCAAGGAAAGCAAAAGCTAACTCAGTGTAAAAAAAAACCCCCAAAAAACCAAACACCGAGCTGCTCCAGTCCAAATAACAGTGATGCCAGCAAATACAGTAAAAGGAAATAAATCTGATGCATGTGATTTATTCAAACATTCCTAAAGAACAAGGATACAATTGTTGTCACGAGTTAAAATACACACAAGGACAGCAGCATTCTTTCAAAAGTAGTCCTTGATTTACAGCCATTTCTTTAGTTACAACGGAACTGAAAACAGAGACTTATATGACCATTTTTCGCACTTACGACCAATGCAGCATCCCCATGGTCACTACGATCCAATTTCAGATGCTTGGCAACCGACTCGTATTTATGACGGTCGCAGTGGCCCGGGACTACATAACCACCCTTTGTGGCTGTCTGACAAGCAAAGTTAACAGGGAATGCCTGATTTGCTTAATGACCGCATGATTCACTTAACAAACTGCAAGGATTCATTTAACAACTGTGGTAAAAAGGTCATAAAATGAGGCACAACTCACTGAACAACTCCTTTGCTTAGCATTGGAAATTTGGGGCTAAATTGTGGTTGTAAATTGAGGGCTACCTATATACCAGTGTTTCCCAAGCTGTGCAAGTTTAAGTTGTCCGGATGTAAATGCCAGAATTCTGGGAGTTTAAAGTCCACACATCCCAAAGGTGCTTTTTTTCAGGAGGCAACTGGACTTTCTTGTTTTTCTCTGAAGATGTTTCGCTTCTCATCCCAGAAGTTTCTTCAAGCTCTGACTGGATGGTGGGGAATGGAAGGATTTATACTTCTTGCAGAAAAACTGGTCATTTGCATCCTTTTAGAGAGTCATTGAGGCCACCTGGAGGTTTACCTATGTCCTCGGTGTCATCTGAGTGGTGGAAATGGGTGTGGAGCCTTCTTGGAACTGGATTTCAGCACACTCATTTTCACTAGTCAGGTCACCCTGAAGACACAGATAATCCTCCAAGTGGCCTCAATGACCCTCTAAAAGAATGCAAATGACCAACTGGCTGCAAGGAGTATAAATCCTTCCACTCCCCACCATCCAGTCAGAGCTAAAGAAGCTTCTTGGAGGAGAGGTGAAAAGTCTTCAAAGAAAAAAAAGAAAGTCCAGTTGCCTTCTGAAAAAAGGCACCTTTGGGACAACCATGACCTGGAGGACGGAGAATCTCCATAGACAAAATCCACACATCTTTAAACTTGCTAAGGTTGAGAAAACCTGCCTTGTAGGATAAATCCACCTCAACTGCACCTCTTTACCAGCTGTCTTTGGAGTGAATTCTCAGCGAGGACGTCAAGCCCACTGGAGATTTTTAAGAAGAGACTAGTCACTAGACAGTCACTTGTCTGAAATGCAGGGGTCTTCAAACTTGGCCCTTGTATGACTTGTGGACTACAACTCCCAGAATTCCTCAGCCAGCATGCCTGGCTGAGGAGTTCTGAGAGTTGAAGTCTACAAGTCATAAAAGGGCCAAGTTTGAAGACCCCTTGTATAGGGTCTCCTGCTTGAGTAGGGGGCTGGACTAGAAGACCTCCATGGTCCCTTCCAGCTCTATGCTATGCTATGCTATGCTATGCTATGCTATGCTATGCTATGCTATGCTATGTTATATGTTATATGTTATATGTTATATGTTATATGTTATATGTTATATGTTATATGTTATGTATTTCCATTCTCCCTGAATCTGCTCCAGCGAAAGCCACCCTCTCGACAAGTCACATCTGCACTACTTCCATTGACTTCCGCCACTCTGACCCCGCAAATGGAAGACTCAGAAAGCTGTCCTTTGACAACCTGAAGTTACGGATGATGAAAGGCGCCCCCGCCTTTCCAGCGAGGATGAGAGAGAGTGCGAACGAGAGGGAACGAGCGAGAGGGACGGGCAGAGCGGCTACGGCGGCCGAGGAGGCTCCTCAGTAGCCGGAAGGCGAAGCTCGGCGGGCTCGCCAGGCCTCCAGGATGGCGGCTCACCTGAAGAAGCGGGTCTACGAGGAGTTCAGTAAAGTGGTGGTCCAGGTAGCCGCGAGGGTCTCCAGGAGGGAAGGAGGGCCCGGGGTCGGAGGGAGTTTATGGAAACCAACCTACGGGGCGAAAGGGGGTCCAGGGTGGGTTGGGGTAGAACGCCTGCTTGTCTGGCTGGCTTCACACGACACGTTGAACCCGGGTTATCGAAGCAGGCGGCGCCTTGTATGCTTCAGGCACTGTACGTCCCAAGGAAATGGACGGGTTCTCACGTTACACTTGACCCGAGTTAATAAGACCGTGTGAACACGACGTGTGATGCTTGGGGGAAAAGAATAGCATCTATACACTTCTTTTATATATTTTCATATACTTTTTCTTCCGTATTTCTCTTGGATAGTCTCCCATACATATTTTTCAGACAATTTTTTAAATATTTTTTTCCATATGCTTTCTTTTATTTATATATATATAGTTTTATATATATATAGTTTTTGGGTAATGAAACATCTTGCAAGAAAACAACCCAGGTCAGAGAAGCACCAAGGATCTGTCATATTTTTGAAGATGAGAAACACTGGTTTAAACGCGTGTTGAGGCAATAACACAACATCCACACAGGTAGTCCTCGACTTAGGACCGCAGTTGAGCCCCAAAATTTCTGTTGCTAAGTGAGACATTTGTTAAGAGAGCTTTGCCCCATTTTGCAACCTTCCTTGCCACCGTTGTTAAGCGAAACACCGCAGCTGTTAAGTTAGCAACACGGTTGTTAAGTGAATCTGGCTTCCCCATTGACTTTGCTTGTCAGAAGGTCGCAAAAGGGGATCACGTGACCCTGGGGGACACTGCGACCGTCATAAATATGAACCAGTTGCCAAAGCGCCTGAATTTTGATCATGTGACCATGGGGCTGCTCCAAAGGTCATAAGTGTGAAAAATGGTCATAAGTCACTTTTTTCAGTGCCGTTGTAATTTTGAACGGTCACTATACGAACGGTTGTAAGTTGAGGTCTATCTGTAATACCGAGGGTTGTTATGGTAGTATAATAATAAAATAAAAAGATCTAAAGTCCATTACAAACAGAACAAAAAAATTGACCGTAATGTAAACTCTACCTTAATATTTCAGCAACAGCAGCATGAAGAAATTTCGGCCAAAAAACTCCG
>NW_015389200.1:97239-98293 GCF_001527695.2 Protobothrops mucrosquamatus | reverse complement strand
ACAGTGGCCACCTCTCTGGGTATAACAGGAGACGTTTTACACAGCGTCCTGCTAGGTAACCCTTCGGTCCTTTGCAATCACCTCTTCTGGGCTGGTGGAAACTCTCCTGGGCAGACCTGGGGGGAGTTTTCCTTCATTTCAAGTCGTGTTCACAAGCTGAGCTTCGAGATACTTAGGGCTCATCAGCGCTTCATAGAAGCTCCACCTCCTCATTTCTCCTCCTGCGATGACTCTTCTCTCTTCTCTCCTCTGCAGCAACCTGCTAAGAGCTCAAGGCAGAGAAGTGCAGATTTGGGGCATTGCAAAACCCCCACCCCGATGGGGAAAGGATGAAGACCCCGTCTCTGCTAAAAGGGCCCCAGAGGGCCGATGCCAAGCCTTGCTTGTCAAATAAAGCATAAATAAAACACAGCAAATAAAAGAATTGTGTGTGATTTTCCTCATTGCTCTCCTGAAGAAGGCGCCCCCCCCCGGCCTGCTGGCCACCTTGCCTCTCCTGGGCTGAGGGGTCCTTCCTCCCTCACAGGCGCTTGGCCTGGCCCTCCTGGGGGTCCCCTTGGTCTCTTGGCACCAACCCAGCAGGAGCTCTTTAGTCACCCGCCATTCCACTCGTAAAGCCCAGGGGCCCCCCAAGAATAAATAAAGGGTTTCCACAAACCCAGAAAAAAAAAGAAAAGGCACCCCATCTCTGGAAGGGGCAGAACCCGGAGAGACTGGTTGAAAAGTAGTGTATGTTGCCTGATTGATGACTTGAAGGATTAACGAGTGAAATAAGTATAATTGCATCAGCTGCACATACAAACAAAACACACATACAAAAATCCCTGGAATTGTAATCCCCCAGTGGACCCCAGTTACCTTTTGGGCCAGGCCCCCTCCCAGCCACAGCGGGTCTGCCCAAGGAAATGCCCACTTTGGGAGGGGGGATTTCCACAGCTGGAGGGCCAGGAAGAAAGGGGTTCCCTCCCCCCTTGTGCCAGTCCCAGCGCTCTTCCTCCCCAGCACGTTCCTCCTGCCTGGGGACAAGAGGGGAGGGGTCAGATCCAGGGGGCAG
>NW_015389200.1:91806-96762 GCF_001527695.2 Protobothrops mucrosquamatus | reverse complement strand
CCCGGGAAGGCCTGGGGGTCCCTGGGGCCCTGCAGGTGCAGGGAAGCCTCAAATTCCCCACAGGATCTCCGTCGTCTATTGCCAGCCAGGCCCAGCCTCTTCAATACTGGAATGGAAGGAAAACATTTGGGGTGAAAAAGCACATTCTTCTTTAAAGCAGAGCTTTATTTCCCATCTCCCCCAGAATTCACCTGCCTGCTGCTCACCTGGGCAGGTGGACCTGTCTGCCCCTCCACAGGTTGCGGCCAGCTCTGCCCATCATGCCAGATGGACTCTGCCTCCCGCCTGCCCTGGACCCTCCTGCTTTTATCTGCTGAGGCTGGATTTGAAGTGGGGACTCCAAGATCAATGTCCATAAGACCACAATCTGCTTCCTTGTTGATCAAGACCCTGATCTCACTTGATGATAATTCAACTGAATGTGGGTTTAACACATTTTGGAGGGAGAGAGGCTGAACTGTTCCAAAGCAAAGTGACAAGGGAAAAACTGGATCAACACGACCATCAGGTATCTTCCAGGTGGTGCTCTTTCCCTGCTGGTTGGTTGGGAGCAGAATCGGACTTCCAATTTGGAATAAATGACCAATTGACCAATTCAGAGTAAGCAACAAAAGGTCCAACGGCCAAAATGATGCCAGGCTTCAAAATTGGGGACAGGTGTGCACCAAGTAAATAATCACACTGATTGTGTAGAAATGTGGTCAACGTGACTGAAGGATCAAAAGCTGCATGTGCAAAGCCTGTTCTCTCATGGCGTGAGCCACACGTAAATTCAACTGAAAGAGGCACAACATGTAAAGATACAACGGAGACGATAGTACAAATGCCTAAAAGCCACCTACGGCAGTGGTTCTCAACCTGTGGGTCGGGACCCCATTTGGGGTCGATCGACCATTTCATGGGGGTCGCCAAGCAAGCCTGTCCGCCATTTTTTTTGTCCATTTTTTCCCCTTTTCCGGCGGGTGCCTTACCTCCCTTGGGCTGGGCCAGCTGGTGGTCGGCCTGCTCTGTCTCTGCCGCTTGCCAGCTACGCCTCGGCTGACGCAGGGGGCGGAACTACACATGCGCGGCACTCCCGGGCAGGGAAAGTCTTTGACTTACGACCGGTTGGGTAGTCCTCGACTTACGACCAGTTTAATACTCGACCGGTTTAGTCCTCGACTTACAACCGGTTGGGGTCGCGGCATTAAAAAGGTTGAGAACCACTGACCTACGGGGATGACTTAAGAGCTGCTGCTGGGCTGGTGCCAAGAGAGCCAAAAGCCCCCAGGAGTGCCAGGGAGGAGCACTCAACCCTCACTTTGCTGGTGAGGAGCACTCAGCCAGCTCCTCCGCCCTGGACCCTTAGAAGGCTGCTGCTGAGAAGAGAAGGAGGAAGAGTCAGTTATCTCCCAGGAGGAGGAGGAGCAGCAGGAGGAGGAGGAGGAGGAGGAGGCATCCTTCTCTGATGCGCTGATGAGCCCTAAGTATCTCTAAGCTCAGCCAGTGAAGATGAAAGGAAACTCTCCCCAGGTCTGCCCAGGAGAGTTTCCACCAGCCCAGGAGAGGAATGCTAGGGACCGAAGGGTTACCTTGCAGGGACATAGGCACAACCTGGCCTCTGAGTCCCACAGGACTGCCATGTTTTTGGCCCCCAAATCCCTGGGGATGGGTGGAGAGAACCGAAGGGGGGAGAGCGAGACAAAGAGAGGGAAGGGATTCCCTGGGGAAGAGATGCTGAGGGGCATGGTGGGGGGGGGGGAGGAGGGAGATTGAGGTAGGCCTTTCCCTCCTTGTGTCTCTTCCCCCCCCCTTCGGTTCTCTCCATCCTTCCCCAGAAGGTCAAACAGGGATTGGGGAGCCAAAAGACCAAGGCCGGGCAGGGAGCAGTGGGGTGCTTCCGGGCATGAATGCGCATGCACACACACACACACACACACACTGAGGCTGCTGAGGAGGGAAGGCACTGCTCCCAAGCTCTCTCTGCAGGGAACGTCCCATCCTGCTGTGTTCCGAAGGGCAGCCATCCGGGCCCCATTTCTCCTGTCAATGGTCCATGCCGTCCTTTTTCGATAGCTTCCTGGACAAGGGCAGATTCACCTGGCTTGAGCGTCCGGAGGATAAAAGCAGCGGGCAAAGCTGAGCACCCAGAAGGGCAACAGAGTGGCAGCAATGAAGCTCCTGCTGGGCAGCCTTCTCCTGGCTGGCGTCTGCTGGCTTGGAGACGCAACGGACATCCCCGTCATGCCGAACTTCAATAACCAAAGGGTCAGAGCGGAAAATCCTGGAAGGAATTTCTTCTCCTCCCAACTCTAAGTAGGAGAGAAGCCCAGGGGGCCCTGTGGGGCCCTTGGTGCTGGGTGGTTGGCTGGGAGGCGTTTCACAACCCAACTAGGGAACATCATCAGCCCTGCAAGGGTTGGCTTTCCTTACAAATGGTGCAAGGGAGTTTACGCAGGCCTGGCACGAAGAGTTTGGGAGCCCCTCCCCTTCAGTTTGGGAGGAGAAGCCTCAATGGCTGTCTCTCTTCTGGGCTCCAGAGAGGCGTCTTCCCCACTGCCAGATTTTCACCAAATTTCCTTTGGCCAGGTCTTTGGTGTGTCTCCCTGATTCAGCACCCAATTCTGGTGGACAGCGTGAAACCCTCTGCCAGGCAAATGGGCTTCCCCAGAGGGCACGCTCAGTTAACTGACTCTGCTCCTGGCGCTCCTGGCATGGCCCTGAGAGCTTCCCCAGGTCTGGCAGGAAGGATTCGGACTTGGGGGGCCCTCTGGGGGGCCCTCCCCTTTGGTGCTAACAGACTCTCCTGGTTTCCCCTTTTTCTAGGTTGCTGGAAATTGGTACCCTCTCGCAAGCATAGCTATTGAAAAGCAGTTCCCCCAATACACATTAAAGGCCGAACCGAATGGAGGTCTGATGTACACCTTTAACTCTCTTGAGTGAGTGTTGGGGGCTGTAATGCCCTCGCTGTCCTGGCCGAGGGTTCCCCTCCCCCAGAGGGCAGGTGGGGGAAAGCCTGAAGGAAAAGGAGGCGCAGCTTTGGACTCCCCTATCCATCATCAGTGCTGGGCTGCATTAACAGAGGGATAGAATCAAGATCCCGTGAAGTATTAATACCACTTTATAAGGCCTTAGTAAGGCCACACTTGGAATACTGCATCCAGTTTTGGTCACCACGATGTAAAAAAGATGCTGAGACTCTAGAAAGAGTGCAGAGAAGAGCAACAAAGATGATTAGGGGACTGGAGGCTAAAACATATAAGGAACGGTTGCTGGAATTGGGTATGTCTAGTTTAACGAAGAGAAGGACGAGGGGGGACATGATAGCAGTGTTCCAGTATCTCAGGGGCTGCCCCAAAGAAGAGGGAATCAAGCTATTCTCCAAAGCACCTGAAGGCAGGACAGGAAACAAATAGATGGAAACTAATCAAGGACAGAAGCAACCTAGAACTAAGGAAAAACTTCCTGACAGTTAGAACAATTAACCAGTGGAACAACCTTCCTCCAGAAGCTGTGAATGCTCCAACACTGGAAGTTTTTAAGAAGAGACTGGACAGCAATTTGTCCGAAATGGTATAGGGTTTCCTGCCTGAGCAGGGGGTTGGACTAGATGACCTCCAAGGTCCCTTCCAACTTTATTATTATTATTATTATTATTATTATTATTATTATTATTATTATTATTATTATTACATCATCATCATCATCAACCCAGATATTGGGAGATTACTGAGCCTGTCTCTGCTTGGCTCCCTCTAAAGTTTGTGTGGTTCCCTTTTCTTTCCAGAAACGGCCAGTGCAAGACTAGACAGCTCCCGTTCACTAAATATCAGACGCCGGGGAAATTCAAGACCTCAGGTAAGTGGGGAATCCCCCCCTCTTTCATCCGAATTGCTGACCCCCCCCTTCACTTCTTTCATGCTCCCCAAGAGGATTCATAGGCCCCTCCTTGGAGGATCAGGGCCGGGGCTGAGCCACCCCCCCAGGAGACGGTGGATTCTCGAGAGATGGGCGCGGGGGTGTGTGTGTTACAGGCTCCTGCCCTGAAGGTGATTTTAAGCAGCTTCTCTTTTGCACGGAAGGCCTCACCTTTGGTCAAATCATAGATACGGATTATGAAACCTACATCATCAGTTACCTCGCACGGGGGATGGACACCTTCCTGAAGCTTGCAGGTAAGAGAGCTGGGGATGGTGGGGGTCTGTTCGGGAGAGACCCTCACCTTTGTCCTCGCCCTTTCTAATGTTGCTGGCAGCAACGCAAGGCCCCTCCCTTTGCTTCTCGCCCCCACTGGGCCACCTCCACCACTCTCTTTGGGGTGCCAGATGGGACCTCCATGGTGAGGCATCTCCCCTCCCCCCTGGCATCTCTGCCCCAGGGCAAACACTTCCCTCCCACGCCTCTAGATCTCCCCCCTCTGATTGTCTCCATCCTTCCACCAGGAAATTTGGGGGCAAAGCTCTGAGTCAGAGCAGCACCCCCAAACCCAAGGCCTCCTGCCACTGTCTCTCTCAAACTTCATGCTTCCTCTAGGTAAACAACAAAACTTAACGCCAGATTTGGAGACGAAATTCAAGAACGTTGCTGCCTCTGTGGGGATCACAGGAGAGGTTGTGCCCATTGTCCCAAAAGGTAACCTCTTCTGGTCTCTCCAGGACACCAGTGAAGGATTCCGCTGCCTCCCCCCCCTCATTTCTCCTCCTGCTCCTCCTCCTCCTGCTCCTCCTGCTGCTGGGATGACTCTTCTCTCTTCTCTCCTCTGCAGCAACTTGCTAAGAGCTCAAGGTGGAGAAGTGCAGATTCGGGGCATTGCAAAACCCCCACCCCGGTGGGGAAAGGAAGAAGACCCCGTTTCTGCTAAAAGGACCCCAGAGGGCCGATGCCAAGCCTTGCTTGTCAAATAAAGCATAAATAAAACACAGCAAACAAAAGAATTGTGTGTGATTTTCCTCATTGCTCTCCCGAAGAAGGTGCCCC